>NC_035447.2:117117030-117397030 GCF_002127325.2 Helianthus annuus | reverse complement strand
AATACGTCAATTAATGATACCGTACGACGCGTATACATACAACACGACACGATAGAGTACAAGTGGATTCTAAATAAAATTACACGTAATTATAGAATACGATACCACACGGAACTGAACGTCAATGGAATGACTCGTATAGAAGTTATTCTTCATAAAATGACACGTAATGACAAAATACGAGACGTATACGTATCGAAAAGGCAAAACCTAAAATTATGAAATTTTGATTTTACCTATATACGCATCATATAGACCTATACAATCCGTATAGACCCCCCGATTCTAAAAAAACAAGGGGTTAATTGATATATTAGGGGGTCTATACGGATCGTATAGGCCTATACGATCCGTATAGACCCCATGATTTATCAAATAATCCCTTGTTTATTTGAGAATTCACGGGGTCTATACGGATCGTATAAGTGAAGAGGTTTATTATTTAAGGATCTTTTATGTTTATCACATTTTTGGTGGTCCTATATCCTCTTTCACATCCAAAACGACTAGAGTTTGCAACGTTTCTCGTACTCTAGAAAGCCGTAGTTAATTGGTCAATCTTTAGACCCTTCTCTGGCTATTTTTTCATCAATCATTTTAACTTTAACTGAATAAGTTTAAAGCATTTTAAACATATTTCAACTTGATAAAAAAAAGGTTATATACTACTTTTGTTCAATATTGTTTATTTTAATTATAATATATGTCCGTATACTCGTACTATTTAACAGCTTCATATTACATAAAATTTAAATTCATTAAAATCCGGCTAATATTTTACTTTTAAGTTTCCAAAAACATTATTATAAAAAAGGGAATTCTACCCCATCCCCTATTTTTTTAGATTTAACTACGTTTGATTTGTATTTGATTCTTTCTGTTTGATCATAACTACCTCATCTTCAATCACTTAACCTTTCTGATGAAAGTTTGTGATAATGGGCATTATAGATTTGTATACAAAAGGTTTGTGTTATCGTATTGTGATAATCAGTGGTGAAGCTTAAGATTTTCGAACGGGGGGTCGAAAACATATGTACCTAAAATTTCTATAATACCTGGGGTCGAAAATGTATATACCCAAAAATTTTGGGGAGTCGGCCGCCCCCTTCCGCGCTCACTATGTTGTGTCCCTGCTGATAACGTGCGTTATAGATTTGTATTCAAAAGGTTCGAGTTATCGTATTCCTACAAGTTAGGATTCTAAGCAAAAATTATAGCTTATTATTATTATTTTTCTTTAAAAGAAACCCCAATTTATAATCTACTTTAAACGCTAAAAATGATTAAGCCGGTCTATGATTAATTAAATAATTTAAGTATATTTTTAACTTTTAATTGTATTTATCAAAACCCTAATCTTAAATTTATATTTCTACCAAAAGATTATGTTGCTTAAAAAAGTTATTTTAGTTTTTTTTATATCACTGAATTTGACTTAACATAATAACTAGAATTTAATTAAATTTAAATATTTACCAAGCATTAATTGATAAAACTGGTTTTCCTCACATCTTATCTTATCTTACTATATAATAAAAGAAATCATTTTAGGGACACTTGTCATCATATTAGCCAATCTCTTATAGATAATTATAATTTTAGTTTAATCTCTTCTAATTAATTATAGATAACCCTCTTACTAAATATTATTTATTTTAAGATCTTATATTATAGATAATCCTTCTACTAAATATGATTATGTTGGCCGTTCAAAAAAAAATCTTATGGATAATTATTATTTAGTTTAATCTCCTTCTCATTTATAATATTATTTATTTGAATTAATTATATTTGAACGTTTTGTTTAGTTTGGTATAAAATATATTTTTCAAAACTTAAAATAAAATTAACTAATATTATTTATCATTTATACATTTACGGAGTTTTAAATAAAGGGTTAAATTTATTGACACTTCGTTAACAAATTTTGCAACAACAGAATAATCTATTTTTATCATGAAAATCAAACTTTGTATTAATATATTAAATATTTTTATTTGCACTATACAAAATTACATTTACTCGACCCATTTAATACATGAGGTTTTTTAAGATATAACTTTTTATTTTTTGATATATAAATTTAGCTTTATTCAATTCGTACAATACACGGGGTTTTTTAAGGATATATATTTTTTTATTATTTAGTACAGGAAAATTACATTTATTCAAACCGTGTAATGCGCATATTTTTAAAGATGTAATTTTTTTTATTATTTGGTATATAAAATTATATTTATTTAACCTGTGTTATAAATGAGGTTTTTAAAGATGTATTATTTTATTATTTGGTAAACAATATTACATTTATTCAACCCGTGTAATACACGTGGTTTTAAAGATGTAACTTTTTTATTTGGTATATAAAATTACATTTATTCAACCCGTACTATATAGTTCTTATACATATAACTTTTTATTATTTAATATATAAAATTATATTTATTCAATTCATACAACAAATGAAGTTTTTAAAGATATATTATTTTTATTATTTAGTATATAAAATTTATTTATTTAACCCCGTGTAATACTAGTTTCTACTATTCAATTTCATGGTACTTGTAAGGTTATACATTTATACCTCATGTATTGTTGGTCATCCATTTTAATTTCACTTTTCTTCTTTTTGACTTTAGTAAGTTTTTATTTTGGGAAAATTATCAAAATGGTTAAAGACCAAAATGATTTGCAAAAATGGGATGAATCTTTTGAAATCCCTTCCTTGATACCCAATAAAAAGTGGATACGTGGCCAGCTCATGCCCTTTTAGAATGGAGCATCATGCATGAGATGAGTCTTTTGAAATCCCTTCCTTGATACCCAATAAAAAGTGGACACATGGCCATCTCATAAGTCCTTGGAGCGACTCATCATGCATGGGATGAGTATTTGGAAATCCCTTCTTGCAAGTGGGTCCTGGACGCATGAGCTCCCAAACGCCTTAGGTCCAAGACGCATCAGGTCCCGGAAACTATGGATGTTTGCCGGAAACTTTCAAAACATAAAGTGTGATGTTGATGGGGGATTGTTGAGGAAAATTTGGTTTTTTGGAGTTGATGTTGATGTTGGAAACTATGGAGGTTCGTTGGAGACAATGTGGGATTGTTAAGAAGATTGAGTTTTTTCAGAGTTATTTAAGTTTTCCGGAAACTATAAAGGTTCGCTGGAGACGATGTGGGATTGTTGAGAAATATTAGATTTTTTCGAGTTGTTTAAGTTTCAAATATCGCCAGAAACAATGGAGGTTAGCCAGAGACGTTTGAAAAATCGTCGGAGACGTCTGAAGGACACATAAGGTGGCCAAAGACTCATCCCGTGGATGATGAGTCGCTCCAAGGACTCATGAGATGGCCACTTGTCCATTTTTTATTAGGTATCAAGGAAGGGATTTCCAAAGACTCATCCCATGCATGATGACCCGTTCTAAGAGGGCATGAACTGGTCATTTTCATAACTCATTTTGGTCTTTGGCCATTTTTAGAATTTTCCCTTTTATTTTCTCTTTTTAGACTGTTAATAAGTTTTACTTTTTACCCTTTAAAGTAGTACTAATCCAATATAACCCTTATGGTTTAATTTGAATTTTAATAAAACCTTAAAATTTTTAATTTCAATAAACCTTATTCTTTAAAAACTTATTTAACTATTATTATCATTATTAATTCTAACTCGCTTGAATATTGTTCTTTGTTGTTTCGGCTAAGTTGTTATTTTCTATGTTTTACGTTCTTTACTGTTTCGACTTAATTATTCTTTTCTATGTTTTACGTTTCGGACTAATTTTTGCGAGTTAACACGCATGCGTGATTCAACATTTTTAACGGTTCCGCCGCAATGTGCATGATACTAAATACGAGTAAAATTAAAATACTAAAGGAAAACCTAAGACAGCAATGTGAGTAATCTCCTTTTTTGTAAACTGTTTTTACAAAACCTTAAATATTTACAGTGTGATTAAGCAGTGATTGAGTCTTTGTAATTCTACAATTACTGCCGATATGTTGGGGTTTTGTATACAAAATGTGGAACATGTTACCATTGGACAAATAGTTAGTCAATGGGTAATATGACCCACCAGTTTGGATTGACAATACTGAATGAGTAATTGGGTAGATGTAAACGTTGTAACCGCTCTCAATACAGTTTAAATGATAAAACTCCTTGATTAATCTAGGATTCACTCACTAGTATTTCCCATTGACAAAATATTTTTAAACGCATTTCAGGTAACAAAATGTGAAAGCCAACTAGAAGCCAGCTGGACAACACTGAAGGCTTGGAAAGTGGCTATAAAAGTTACCAAAATAAAGAAGATGTTTTATTTCAATAAAATGGGATTTATCCCTATAAATCAGTTTGTAATGAAAACTTGGGTTTTATCCCAATATATTTATTTATATAAAATGTGGTGTTTTTCTCTAATAAAATATTTCCTAACTACGGTCCTGATGTAATTTCCGCTGCCAAATTGATAAACACCGATACCACCGAACTGATTCTCGCAGCCGCCCATTCCCGGGACAGATAGGGGGCGGGGGTTGCGACAGAAGGTGGTATCAGAGCTAAGCCACTGATTCAGGCACAAAAGTGTTCTGCTGACACAAAGATATTATTCAAAATGTTACGAAATAAATTACGGAACTACGTGCATATTTGTATTTTATTGTTATGTGTTATTTGACTATTTGTTAGTTTACAGTATGAGCGACCAAGGACCATCCGACGCGTACCGTCAGTTGTCCGGTTCGCCTAGAAGCGAAGGCACCTCTTCACAGCCTACGTGCATATTTGTATTTTATTGTTATGTGTTATTTGACTATTTGTTATGTTTTTATTTTGTAAATGGGTTCGACTGTTGTATTCATTGTAAATGTGTCACCTTAAGAATGAACTTCAAGTATGTTAAGACATTCATAATGAAAGAAATTTTATGGTACGTATTTTCCGCTGCGTCTTTTCAGTTAAAGCGTGTTAGGGTGTTACAAGTTGGTATCAGAGCCCTGGTTTGAGAGAATCAAGTAGAAGGAGGTAAATACTTGAACTCAAACCGGTGTGCTCTCGTGACCAAGGACCCGTACAATCCGAGACTCGGTCAAGATCTAAGGGTAGATGCCAAGGTAAGTATGTGCTTAAGTATGTATGTGAAGATAACTAACAGTATGTTATGTGTAAGGTCGGCATGATTGCTTGGAAAGGATGATCTGTAAATGCGGTCTAACGCTGGCACCAAGGTATGTAATATGACATATTGACCGAGGTACGTAGATTTAGATTATTGGTGCATGAAATGGTATAATTAAGCAAGTAAAAGAAAATTTTAAATGAAATATAATAATGACAGAGTAAGGAAGTTTTGAAAATGTTACACATGCCGAAACTTAATTCCGCGGACATAAGGTGGCGATTACGCGAAGGCACGAAACTAGTATGTGGATTGTGTACCTGGCCAGTACACAAGAAACGTATGACGTTCGTGAGACCGTGATAATTGTTACATGTATGTCCGTTAGGATTAGGTAGTAGGTGGACGTGGGGGTGAAAAGAAATGTCAGACTTTCAGGAATGAAAGTATGAATGATATGTTGGAATCCGCGAGACGGATTCGAAGCATGAAAGGAATGAAGTATGAATGATCTGTTGAATCCGCGAGATGGATTCAACACGTGTAAGGAATGAAAGATATGAATGGAATGTTTGAATCCGCGAGACGGATTCAAGGAATGAAAGGCTCGAAGGGAATGTTCGAATCCCCAAGACGGATTCAAGGAATGAAATGCAGGAATGACATGCTTGAATCTTCGAAACGGATTCAAATCATAGAAGGAAGAAAATGTATGAATGGTAGGTTAGAAACCGCTAGACGGATTCAAAATATAGAAGTAGTAAAAGGTATGGATGTTACATTTGAATCCGCAGGACGGATTTAAAACATATGAAGGATAAAAGTTACCCACGTTAGAATTGTGTCGATAATTGACCGTAGTTATGTCAAACGAGTTCTATGAGTAAATGTAAAGTAAATGAACAAAAGGATGATCGTAATGGGCACGCAAAGCTATGTTTTAAAATGAAAGAAAGAAGTTTTAAACCCGTAGGGTGTTAGATGTGTTAGTAATCGATCCGTAGGAGTCGTAATGTAGGGCGGGCTACGACCCGGACAATAATTTAAGTATGAATGAGAAGAGTAAGCTTGGTCATGAGTACCGAAACAATGTAATGAATGTCTTTGCAAGTAAGCATGAATGGAAAGAAGTACGAACGTGTACCTCGATGCATATACGATAAACAAGAAATGTCAGTTAGCCTTGAAGGATCAAATTAGGAAGGTCGACGAAATAAGTAACTAGAATGAAAGAGTTTCGTGTGAGATATGAAATGTACTAACTGTTAAATTTCTTGATGATAATGTTAGAATCCTTGATGTGATGAAACCAACCGAATTGGTGGAATGATGCGTACGAGTGGAGGCACACTACATGGATGAATGAAATCTACCCTGGTACGGCTAGTACTCGTGAAGAATGTGGACAGATCTGAATTACGGATCGCTGAAGTATGGAATGGAATCGAGGTAAGTAAAATGTTTTAATTTATGATGGATAAGTATGAATTGGAAAATTGAAAACGCCCTGCAAATCGAATGGTGGAAGGACTAGGGTATAGTATGGAATGTTTGATTCCTTGTAGTTAACATAAGGAGAGAACTATGTCCTTGAGAACTAGATTTTTATAAGTTATGAGCGAAACTTTCGGGTATGGGTTAAACTCTCGTACGAAGAACCTGCATGATGCGCTTACTTAGGCAACTTAAGTGATGCATGAATTGAGAAAGAATGGTTATGTATTGAACCGTCATGAGTGGGTCAACCAACAGAAGAGACATGTTAGGTAATGGTCATGTATTGACCTGTTTGAACAGGTTGAATGTACTAATGTTTTGAAAAAGGAATCGAGAAAGAATTTATATATAAATAAGGAGATACAATGAACATTATCTCTGAATAAAGTTGAATGTAACTGTGGAAATTATGATAGATTATACAAGACAGTAAGTATCGTTGGAAATACTAACTTGATGCTAGGCTTGTTGGCCATGTTCATTTGAACAAGACATTATTGAAAGAACGCATTTAAGTGGAAGCTTAACAAAGAAACAAATACAATCAACCCAGGTATCGCATGACTCACAATGAGTATTGGGTTGGTTCGGGTCGGGTCGTAGGCGGTTGGATTATGCAATAGAAATGAGGTTAGTGAAACGTTTAGCTTGTGATTATAAGTAAGAATTGGTATATCGAATGTTTATGGTATGCGTATAATGATACGTCGACTTTTTTTTATGAATGTGAATGTAATTAGAAGGAACGTTAGTAATGGGATGATAGGGTTTGCTCGTGGTGAGCAGAATGAAGTAATGTATGTGATATAATAATAAAATGAAATAAATCATAAAAAGTGAAAATGACACTAATAAGAGCTCTGGATAAGTTTCTGACCATTCATGTGTTTGTGAAGGTAAAGTTTGCTTAATAGAAAGATAAGAGTAGGAACGAGAAAGGTTTCGGGGACGAAACCTTCTTTAAGGGGGGTAGACTTGTAACACCCCAAAATCCAAATGTTTATAATCGTTAAACGTTCTCGTATGATACATCAAGAAATGAATGACTAGGTTATTTAACCAAGTTAACAAAATGGAAAAAACAATTAAAGGAATGAAAGTTATGCCCATTTATAATTAATGACAACTTGAGGGGCTAAAGTGGGTTAAATTGAAAGTTGAATTAATAAAAAATGTCACTCACAAACACACACACACGGTCATGTGTTCTAGAGAGAGCAGGAGCTCTCATGAAGCCAAAACCCTAACTTCATCTAATCCATCAAATTGGAAGGGTAAACGAAGCTCAAATTCAGAACCGAACACGAATTTGTGATCACCTATACGAGGGGATCATAAGGTATGTCTTAAATTCTAGTTTGGTGATTATCCACGAAGTGGGTTATGTTGTAAATTGGGGATTGGAATGAAATTAAGCATGAGGATATGTTAGATCATAATATAGAACATGGTTTATGCATTATTTAGGTTAATTTGATGTTTAAAAGTGAAACCCATTAGTCATGGTGAGAATGATGAGTTGAATCATCACCCATGTCTAATTCTTGTTGCATGTTGATTGTACTATGTGGATATGATGAATTCTTGTTAAATGAATTGAAAGAAATATGGTGTTGATATTCTTGATGTTATGTATGAATGATAAATACTAATTAGTAAGAGGATTAGATGAACTATGTATGAGATTAGAAGAATATGCATAAAGTAGTTGTACATTGTGCATTAAAAGGTGTACGCACACCAAGTGTTTGATGAAATGCCTAGTATAACCTAGCATGTGAAATTAAACGTTAAATAATGGATGAACATGTGTAGAGTTTGATAATAACATGATTGATGATCATTAAACATGAGAAGATACATTGAAGAAGGATTTAGTAACATGTGATAGTTGATGGTATGATTTGGGTTGAATTATGCATTAGGAGTTGCACACTATGCTTGAATGATGAGGTGCATATCATGTGTTGGGCTAGTGACTAAATGGTGATTTTGGATATGGATATGCACTAAATGGTTAGTTTGTGGACTTACTAGTAAAGAACAATGTCGAGATTATGTCAAATTCTAGCTTTGAATATGGTTATCAACTATAGAATCATGAATATGTTAGTATGTGTTGAATTGACGATACGTGTGCATATATGTAATTTGCTGATCATGTACTTATGTATGTGTGTGTGTGTCCTACACCATGATTATGAAATGTAAATGGTATCATTGGTATGGTCGACTAGGTTTAGATGAGTATATGATCATATGATAGAAGTATGTAAGTAAGATGGTTGACTTTCTGAAAGTCAACAATGTATGAATAGCACGATTAGGTCTTTGGATGCACTTACAAGGGTAGAGAGATCACGGGATACAAGTTAGATTATTTAATGTGCTATACATGATGGTGAATGAAATTAGCATGGATTAGAATAAGTAAAATTGCTAATGCGAGTCTTATGCATGCTAATAGTTATTTAACGAAAGTCAAGCAACCGTTTGGGTTGTAATTGAATGCTAGTGTTGATGAATATATGTAATAACAATGTTTTGAATATGATGGCATGAATGGGTAGGAGTTTTCACTAGCATGGACCAAAGAATGGAAGACTAACGGGTCAAGCTGAGGCGAGGAAGCAATCATGAACACTAACGCTTAAGGTAAGTGACTCCCGACTCACTTCGTAGTATACATAAGAAATTTTATTGTTTTTTAAGGAGGGGAAATTATGTATGATATACAATAAATGAATGTATTAAGATAAGTAATGATCTAGATAGTCGAAGATAGTTTGTGGGACCAAACGGGTCGAATAAATAAGTATGAGTGAGGAATTGGTAATAAAATATGTAATGATTAAGGACCCGGGCAAGGGTTCTTAGGCTAATACGTAAGGAATTGTTTTACGGATGTTTAGGAACAAGTTTCAAGTGAAGAGGATGCAAAACGAACAAGTTATGCGAATTTTAGTGTGAAAATGGGGTGCTGATCTGGGCACCACCGTAGCTTACGGTGCCACCGTAAGCTACGGTGGGAGCTGGAACCTTATTTCTGCCGTAAGGCAGTTTAAAGCTGCCGTAGGGTTTTGGGGGCCACCGTAAGCTACGGTAACCACCGTAGCTTACGGTGGAGGGCTGATGCAAATGTGTAGTTTATGAAGTTCCTTGTTTTTCCTTCGATTTCGGACCCCGTGAACCCATTCCAAGCCTCGTTAAGCATTTATAATGTTCCTCAACCCTACCAAACGGTTATGTAAGTTACTGGCGAGTATGCAACTCCTTCTTAAGACCCGAAACATACCCAAAAGACACTTAAATTACGTTTATGATGGGAGAGTAAGGTAGGGATGTGGGAGCAAGTATGCGGGGCAATGAACTAAGTATTGGATATGCATGTAAAGATTTAACTTTATTCCAACACGTTTAACAAATAAATAAGCAGGAATAAGAGTGAGTATGAATACGAAGGTTTGTATTTATGATACGGCAGTTATTCATGGGGAATTAGGTAAGTGGTATGTACGAGTTAATAGGTATGGATGAATGTATTTATGTATTTATGTAAGCATATGTACGTGTGAGTGAGGGTATACACATGAGTAGTTATGATTCGTTTTATGTATGCATGCAAGTGTGTATGTACATCTGTATGCCAGTAGGTAAGTTCGTATGCTCGTATGTCTTCAATACGATTGAGTACGTTAATGACAGTGTATCTTGAGAAAGTAGAATAATGCAGGTAGAATGTTGAAGTCTCACAAGGGAGTGGATACTCAGACGGAAATGCCTAAATGCAAAGGATTACGGAATGGAAAGTGAAAGTGTATGATTATTGTTATATTCATAATGTGTACTAACGTTTGAAATTGTATGGTAAGTGTAGGTTGTACGAGTCCCGAAGGATTACCGAGGCGTGGAGATCGAAGACCGAGTCACAAGTTAGATTGTACGGGAATGCTTGGATAGCTAATTTAGTAAACATAGTGTGACAACCGGTAATTTACGGATTTTAATTACGTGATTAACAGATAATTAACGCGAAAATAAATAGTGTTTACGACGCTAATTAACTTAACTAGGTCTTTGGAGTGCCTAGGAACGTCTATCCGACTTTACAGTGAGCGAATGGTGATTTGCGGAGGAGCAAGCTAAACGTTAAGCGATAACGAAACGAAACCGAACGAACTACTGACGACACCGGGAAATATGGATGTTACACAAATATATTTATGCCTATCGAGTTTGGGTTGCGGTATCGGGTCTCGTAGGAATTACAGACCACTTGCACACGAAATGGGCTTGTGGCCCAAAACCCGCAAGCCTAAACCTGCATATAATATATTAGATATTCACTACAAGGCTTTCTTGTAAATCTTACCAAGATCTTGTCAAGATCTACAAAATCTAACTAAAATCTATACAAAATCTATACAAAATATTTTTTTTGATATCACAAGATCTTATAAGATTTTACAAATCTCAAAATTCTCTATAAAAGGGGCCTACCCCTTATTGTTTTGAGCAGACATAATCAACAACACACAAACATAGAAAACTTATATCCTTTAAACACAAACAACCCTCACTACCCACCCCCCCTCTCTATTCTTTTCGGTAAATAAAAGAAACTCATGTCACACACACACATATGATACCCTCCCTCTCACTATTACCTAAACAAAACACAGAGGAATCAACTCCTCACAAACAAGACCCAACCCAACCATACACCCCCTCTCCGATGAGCTCCGGCAGGCGGAGCCGCCGCCTCACACGGCGGTGGCGGTGGTGATGTTGTTCAGCCGTACAGCCCCCCTCTCCTCTTCCTCGATAACAAGAACAGGCCACCACCACCATCATCGGGTGGTGGTGAGCGATGGCGTCTGGTGGTGGTGTGCGGCAGCAGCGCAGAGAGAGAGAGAGGACGTCGGAGATGGAGCCGACGTCGGAGGTGCGGCGGCGACGGAACAGAAGAGAGAGAAAAGACGAGATGAGAGAGAGAGAGAAGGACCGGCGGTCGGTGTCATTTTCCGACGGATTTTGCCTTTGTCCGACAAGCTTCACGGTAAGACGCTCCTCTCTTCTTCCTTTTGATTCTGTTCTCATCTAATTGAAGGTCCCCGGGGCAGTTTGGAGTCATTTCAGGTGACGGTGGTGATGACGGCGGCTGCGTCGCCGCCGTCTGCGGCGGTGGACGCTGATGGCAGTAGTGGTGGTTGTTCACGGCTCACTTAAGAGTTGTTCGGGTTCTTATTCAGTTTCGGGTTAAACCCGGTTAACAACAGACAATGACCTTGGTTCGTGTCACGACTCAGTTTTGTGTTCGGGTCACTATACAGTTTCGGTTGCGGTTCAGTGCGACTCAACTCAGTTCGGTTTGGTTGACTCGGTCAACCGAGTCAACTCAGCAAGTCAACTCAGCGAGTTGACTCGGTCAACTCAGCTTTTCGACACGAGAGATTTGGTAATGGTTTAAAGATACGGTTTCGTTATGTTAAAATACTTTTATATAATTTTATATAATTTCGTGATAACGAGCTCGAACTGATTCATACTGATTATAGTTTGCATTTGCGGAAATATTTAGCAAAGTTGATATATTATAATTGAATTTTGATTGAATCTTGAAAATATAACGACAACTTGGTTGTCCGGGGCGTCCAAAAACAGAGGAAACTCTGTCCGTTTTTCGAGAAAACCCGTAAAACAAAACGAGTTTTTTATTATAAAACAAAACGCGTCTTGTTTGTAAAACGACGATTATTGTTATAAAGCGACTTTTATAAAACGAGATACAAATATAAAGTTTCTTTATCAACAACTCACAACCTACGAGAACAACGATACGAAGATTATTTTGACAACAAAAAATAAATATAGTTATTATTATATTTATTTCAAACTCGAATCTTTTATAAACAAATATAGTATATATACTTATTTCAAGCATCGCGTAACACGAAGTCGTTTCATCAAAATAAATATAGTTTATATTTATTCCAAATATCAAACGACACGCCGATTGTTTTGCTAAATAAATATAGTTTATATATTTATTTGAAGTTATATACGACACGAATCCTTTTGTAAAATAAATATAGTTTGTATATTTATTTCAAACTTCAAACAACGCGATGATACTTTCGCAAAACAAATATGACTTTTTACATTTATGGAAAACGCCTAAACGGCATATACGTATATTTTTGGCAAAAATGCACAAGATGTGATGTATATAATACAAATCATTATATATTTATTTGCATACGACATCTCAAAAACGAGCTAACCAATATAACTCCTTCGCTTCTTTTAAGTTGACAAATTACCGTCAAATCGTTCGATCAACGAGTCGGTAGAGCTCGGTAACACGTAGATTTGTTACCACCTTATTTAGAAACTTATTAGATATTCCATGTTAGGAATATTGTAGAATGCACGCTAGCAAGCCACGTCTTGGAAACGACATCATCAAAGTCGTAATTAGCTAGCTTTGCACAGGAATATTCAGGCGAGTTCATAACCCCCACTTTTTACTACTGTTTTACATTCTTTTTGTAAATGTTTTCGGGGAGGAAAGACATGCACAATTTTCAGAAACATACAAAGTTTTGAACAAACGCAAAACTCGTATTTCTAAATCATATCACGAATGGATTTCGAGGAACTCAAACGATTTACGAAAGGTTTATACTAAACATACCGGTTTTTACAAAACAAATGCTTATTTTCGAAATATGAATGATTTTTCATAACTAAGGAGTCAGTCAGGGTGGCTGGGAAGGTTCAGTCAGGGTGGCTGGGAAAGTTCAGTCAGGGTGGCTGGGAAAGCTCAGTCAGGGTGGCTGGGGAGGCTCAGCCAGGGTGGCTGAGGTGGAATATATGTTACAGTAATTACGAAAATTTTTTACATGGTATGGTTAACGTAAGGAGGTGTTACACGATCATGTGAGTGGATAGGAACAACATGGGGCCATTAGTCCTCATGGAGGGACCGAGGGACAGGAGCGGTAGATCTATCTGGGTGTAGCGAGCCCAGCCCCCGGCCAAACTAGAAACGGACCGTGGGGTGACTTTGTCCACATACTTTGCCGTGGCGAAATCTGCTAGGTTTGAGTCTCCCTATTTGCACTTCACATATGTCAGTGGCCTTGCAAACCATTGGTGATCACAAGTCCTCTTACACTGCTACATACCAGGGATTTTATACTTACGGAAACTTCTTGTTCATACAAATTAACTACCATGTTTTATACAAATACAAAGAATTATGGGGGTATGGAGTCAAAGTCAGGGTGGGCATTGACGGTTATGCGAACATTACAAAGACAAGGCTTTACAAATACATGGTTTTATGAACATAACGTGTTACAAACACAACGTTTCCATATAACTTGGCAAGAAAATGATTTTTAAATTCATTTTCTCAATACTATTTCAAAAACCGGTTACCAAAGATTTATTTCAAACCTTCACAACTCAAAAGATTTATTTCAGATCTTTTACAAACAAACTATGAACTCGCTCAACTTTATGTTGACTTTTTCGCATGTTCTTTCTCAGGTTGCATTTCTAAGACAAAGCACGGTTGGAATAGGAGGACCATGAAGAGTCGAGTACTTAGTGGGCGTTCAGTTTCTAGAAAGACTTAGCTTATTTGCTTCCGCTGTGCAATGAAGATACCAGTCCAGTCACGCCAATGCTCTGATAATTTCGGGGTGTGACAGATTGGTATCAGAGCTATAGGTTACAGCGAATTAGGTTTCTGTTGTGACACCTAGGCTCTAACCTCACCTTTCCCCCCCTGGGAACTTAGATCACTGAGACATTGAATACATACAAAACGCCTAGTACTCGAATATGGTCTCCAATCGTTGCCAAAAAAAAAAAAAAAAAACAAGCGGTCAAAATTTTGTTTTCAAACATACGCTATTATGGTATTTCATACACGGTGCATAAAACGGTTACATACAGTACACAACACTCTGAGAGTTTAGGAAACATGCATTTAAAACCTTCGTAAAAGGGAATTCAGTCTGAGAGGCTGAAAGGATAGTCTAGTGGGACTAGGAGATTCAGTCTGAGAGGCTGGAAGGATAGTCTAGTGGGACTAGGAGATTCAGTCTGGGAGGACTGGAAGGGCAGTCTAGTAGGACTAGGAGATTCAGTCTGAGAGGCTGGAAGGATAGTCTAGTGGGACTAGGAGATTCACTCTGGGAGGACTGGAAGGGCAGTCTAGTGGGACTAGGAGGTTCAGTCTGGGAGGCTGGAAGGATAGTCTAGTGGGACTAGAAGATTCAGTCTGAGAGGCTGGAAGGATAGTCTAGTGGGACTAGAAGATTCAGTCTGAGAGGCTGAAAGGATAGTCTAGTGGGACTAGGAGATTCAGTCTGAGAGGCTGAAAGGATAGTCTAGTGGGACTAGGAGATTCAGTCTGAGAGGCTGGAAGGATAGTCTAGTGGGACTAGGGGATTCAGTCTGAGAGGCTGGGAGGATAGACTAGTGGGACTAGGGGAATTACTTGATTGCTTATTGATGACTAACATGCGTATATGATCGATTATTTGTGCATGGACATCACGTAGGAATCGCGAATATTAACTCGGGTACACACTATTATCCACATTGTCTATGATATTTTAACTCCCCGAGCAGGCAGCCTACGCATAACAAAACGATAGCGCACGGGAATACATGGAACTCAATTTTTACGTCCACGGATGTCGGGGTACATCACCTTCTACATGGCACACGACGCTAGTGCACAGGTATACGTGGAACTTAAGCTTACATCAACAGAGGTTGAAGTACGTCACATACGACTATCAAGGCGAGGCCTTTGAAAAGACGCGATGGCGCAACTCAACGACGACGCTAGATTCCTGTCAGCAGGAGAACTAACGGCCAGGAAACGACAACTTGTCACGCGATCCTGCAACGACACGAATCACTCCAAGGAAAAGACGTATGTCTCCACATCCCCCCTATTTCGGTTAACGACGGTAACGTCACCTAACAATTGGTCGTCACACGAAACCCCAGGTAAAGTCCTCAAATTTCTATTATTGAAATTTCGAATTTCACGCTCACTGAGTAGATTTTCGCATCTCTACTCCTCTTAATGGTCATTGTATCACGATCATTTCTTTACAAGTTACATACATGGTTTTTCATTGTGACCATGCCGAAAGTTTTCTTGTTGATACATATGTTTATTGTCGGATTGCGCTAAAACCAGGTTCAATTGTTTGAACTTGTCCATTACACATATTCACTTCAGAGCGTCGCTAAACTCGTTTCGGCATCTCATGCACGGATTTAAATATTTATTTATTGATTGCTTTAAATCCGCTTCGATTTATTACATCAAAGCTGTCTTGATACAATAGTGTGTTAAGAAAATGGTACACCGATTCATTTTTATATTCCTGTGTACCTCCTAACGGTCCTTTCAACATCGAGTGAATGTTTTGCGATCGAGAACATTATTTCTTTGATGTTTCATTTTCAATTGAAAATTCTATGAAGTCATTTGAAACAAACTCTCAGATTCCCTTATTGCGCATTCATTTGACCTCAAACACGGTGAATTCGTTTGATCACCGCTATTATTAGATTGTTTAAATCGTTACGACACCTTGTGGTGTTGGTGCAAACTTGTAGCTTGGGCTAATCATGATCGATCGTTTCGTGCAAAACACAGGTGATACTTGTTCGATCACCGATATTATTGAATTGTTTCATTCATTACGACACCTTGAGGCGTCGGTATAACTTGCAGCTTGTGCTGATCACGATCGAGCGTTTCATGCAAACTATTATATTTGAGATTGTTAATTTTAAGTTCATCCAGTGGATGTTATCGCTTCTAGAACTCGTTTACATGTTATAAACGTTCATATGGAATTCGATTGGTCGAAGTTCCTATTCATTGTTGGATCCTGTTAACTTAGTCGCACTAGTGACTGTATCTATACATCTTGTTTCCCTTGACATCAACTTTTGAAACACACTTCTGAAGAGATAACCTAGTCTAAATTTCGAGGACGAAATTTCTGTAACAGGGGGAGAATGTGACAACCGGTAATTTACGGATTTTAATTACGTGATTAACAGATAATTAACGCGAAAATAAATAGTGTTTACGACGCTAATTAACTTAACTAGGTCTTTGGAGTGCCTAGGAACGTCTATCCGACTTTACAGTGCGCGAATGGTGATTTGCGGAGGAGCAAGCTAAACGTTAAGCGATAACGAAACGAAACCGAACGAACTACTGACGACACCGGGAAATATGGATGTTACACAAATATATTTATGCCTATCGAGTTTGGGTTGCGGTATCGGGTCTCGTAGGAATTACGGACCACTTGCACACGAAATGGGCTTGTGGCCCAAAACCCGCAAGCCTAAACCTGCATATAATATATTAGATATTCACTACAAGGCTTTCTTGTAAATCTTACCAAGATCTTGTCAAGATCTACAAAATCTAACTAAAATCTATACAAAATCTATACAAAATATTTTTTTTGATATCACAAGATCTTATAAGATTTTACAAATCTCAAAATTCTCTATAAAAGGGGCCTACCCCTTATTGTTTTGAGCAGACATAATCAACAACACACAAACATAGAAAACTTATATCCTCTAAACACAAACAACCCTCACTACCCACCCCCCCTCTCTATTCTTTTCGGTAAATAAAAGAAACTCATGTCACACACACACATATGATACCCTCCCTCTCACTATTACCTAAACAAACACAGAGGAATCAACTCCTCACAAACAAGACCCAACCCAACCATACACCCCCCCTCTCCGATGAGCTCCGGCAGGCGGAGCCGCCGCCTCACACGGCGGTGGCGGTGGTGATGTTGTTCAGCCGTACAGCCCCCCTCTCCTCTTCCTCGATAACAAGAACAGGCCACCACCACCATCATCGGGTGGTGGTGAGCGACAGAGAGAGAGAGGACGTCGGAGATGGAGCCGACGTCGGAGGTGCGGCGGCGACGGAACAGAAGAGAGAGAAGAGACGAGATGAGAGAGAGAGAGAAGGACCGGCGGTCGGTGTCATTTTCCGACGGATTTTGCCTTTGTCCGACAAGCTTCACGGTAAGACGCTCCTCTCTTCTTCCTTTTGATTCTGTTCTCATCTAATTGAAGGTCCCCGGGGCAGTTTGGAGTCATTTCAGGTGACGGTGGTGATGACGGCGGCTGCGTCGCCGCCGTCTGCGGCGGTGGACGCTGATGGCAGTAGTGGTGGTTGTTCACGGCTCACTTAAGAGTTGTTCGGGTTCTTATTCAGTTTCGGGTTAAACCCGGTTAACAACAGACAATGACCTTGGTTCGTGTCACGACTCAGTTTTGTGTTCGGGTCACTATACAGTTTCGGTTGCGGTTCAGTGCGACTCAACTCAGTTCGGTTTGGTTGACTCGGTCAACCGAGTCAACTCAGCAAGTCAACTCAGCGAGTTGACTCGGTCAACTCAGCTTTTCGACACGAGAGATTTGGTAATGGTTTAAAGATACGGTTTCGTTATGTTAAAATACTTTTATATAATTTTATATAATTTCGTGATAACGAGCTCGAACTGATTCATACTGATTATAGTTTGCATTTGCGGAAATATTTAGCAAAGTTGATATATTATAATTGAATTTTGATTGAATCTTGAAAATATAACGACAACTTGGTTGTCCGGGGCGTCCAAAAACAGAGGAAACTCTGTCCGTTTTTCGAGAAAACCCGTAAAACAAAACGAGTTTTTTATTATAAAACAAAACGCGTCTTGTTTGTAAAACGACGATTATTGTTATAAAGCGACTTTTATAAAACGAGATACAAATATAAAGTTTCTTTATCAACAACTCACAACCTACGAGAACAACGATACGAAGATTATTTTGACAACAAAAATAAATATAGTTATTATTATATTTATTTCAAACTCGAATCTTTTATAAACAAATATAGTATATATACTTATTTCAAGCATCGCGTAACACGAAGTCGTTTCATCAAAATAAATATAGTTTATATTTATTCCAAATATCAAACGACACGCCGATTGTTTTGCTAAATAAATATAGTTTATATATTTATTTGAAGTTATATACGACACGAATCCTTTTGTAAAATAAATATAGTTTGTATATTTATTTCAAACTTCAAACAACGCGATGATACTTTCGCAAAACAAATATGACTTTTTACATTTATGGAAAACGCCTAAACGGCATATACGTTTATTTTTGGCAAAAATGCACAAGATGTGATGTATATAATACAAATCATTATATATTTATTTGCATACGACATCTCAAAAACGAGCTAACCAATATAACTCCTTCGCTTCTTTTAAGTTGACAAATTACCGTCAAATCGTTCGATCAACGAGTCGGTAGAGCTCGGTAACACGTAGATTTGTTACCACCTTATTTAGAAACTTATTAGATATTCCATGTTAGGAATATTGTAGAATGCACGCTAGCAAGCCACGTCTTGGAAACGACATCATCAAAGTCGTAATTAGCTAGCTTTGCACAGGAATATTCAGGCGAGTTCATAACCCCCACTTTTTACTACTGTTTTACATTCTTTTTGTAAATGTTTTCGGGGTGGAAAGACATGCACAATTTTCAGAAACATACAAAGTTTTGAACAAACGCAAAACTCGTATTTCTAAATCATATCACGAATGGATTTCGAGGAACTCAAACGATTTACGAAAGGTTTATACTAAACATACCGGTTTTTACAAAACAAATGCTTATTTTCGAAATATGAATGATTTTTCATAACTAAGGAGTCAGTCAGGGTGGCTGGGAAGGTTCAGTCAGGGTGGCTGGGAAAGTTCAGTCAGGGTGGCTGGGAAAGCTCAGTCAGGGTGGCTGGGGAGGCTCAGCCAGGGTGGCTGAGGTGGAATATATGTTACAGTAATTACGAAAATTTTTTACATGGTATGGTTAACGTAAGGAGGTGTTATACGATCATGTGAGTGGATAGGAACAACATGGGGCCATTAGTCCTCATGGAGGGACCGAGGGACAGGAGCGGTAGATCTATCTGGGTGTAGCGAGCCCAGCCCCCGGCCAAACTAGAAACGGACCGTGGGGTGACTTTGTCCACATACTTTGCCGTGGCGAAATCTGCTAGGTTTGAGTCTCCCTATTTGCACTTCACATATGTCAGTGGCCTTGCAAACCATTGGTGATCACAAGTCCTCTTACACTGCTACATACCAGGGATTTTATACTTACGGAAACTTCTTGTTCATACAAATTAACTACCATGTTTTATACAAATACAAAGAATTATGGGGGTATGGAGTCAAAGTCAGGGTGGGCATTGACGGTTATGCGAACATTACAAAGACAAGGCTTTACAAATACATGGTTTTATGAACATAACGTGTTACAAACACAACGTTTCCATATAACTTGGCAAGAAAATGATTTTTAAATTCATTTTCTCAATACTATTTCAAAATCCGGTTACCAAAGATTTATTTCAAACCTTTCACAACTCAAAAGATTTATTTCAGATCTTTTACAAACAAACTATGAACTCGCTCAACTTTATGTTGACTTTTTCGCATGTTCTTTCTCAGGTTGCATTTCTAAGACAAAGCACGGTTGGAATAGGATGACCATGAAGAGTCGAGTACTTAGTGGGCGTTCAGTTTCTAGAAAGACTTAGCTTATTTGCTTCCGCTGTGCAATGAAGATACCAGTCCAGTCACGCCAATGCTCTGATAATTTCGGGGTGTGACACATAGTTTATGTTTTTATTTTGTAAATGGGTTCGACTGTTGTATTCATTGTAAATGTGTCACCTTAAGAATGAACTTCAAGTATGTTAAGACATTCATAATGAAAGAAATTTTATGGTACGTATTTTCCGCTGCGTCTTTTCAGTTAAAGCGTGTTAGGGTGTTACAAGTTGGTATCAGAGCCCTGGTTTGAGAGAATCAAGTAGAGGGAGGTAAATACTTGAACTCAAACCGGTGTGCTCTCGTGACCAAGGACCCGTACAATCCGAGACTCGGTCAAGATCTAAGGGTAGATGCCAAGGTAAGTATGTGCTTAAGTATGTATGTGAAGATAACTAACAGTATGTTATGTGTAAGGTCGGCATGATTGCTTGGAAAGGATGATCTGTAAATGCGGTCTAACGCTGGCACCAAGGTATGTAATATGACATATTGACCGAGGTACGTAGATTTAGATTATTGGTGCATGAAATGGTATAATTAAGCAAGTAAAAGAAAATTTTAAATGAAATATAATAATGACAGAGTGAGGAAGTTTTGAAAATGTTACACATGCCGAAACTTAATTCTGCGGACATAAGGTGGCGATTATGCGAAGGCACGAAACTAGTATGTGGATTGTTTACCTGGCCAGTACACAAGAAACGTATGACGTTCGTGAGACCGTGATAATTGTTACGTGTATGTCCGTTAGGATTAGGTAGTAGGTGGACGTGGGGGTGAAAAGAAATGTCAGACTTTCAGGAATGAAAGTATGAATGATATGTTGGAATCCGCGAGACGGATTCGAAGCATGAAAGGAATGAAGTATGAATAATCTGTTGAATCCGCGAGACGGATTCAACACGTGTAAGGAATGAAAGATATGAATGGAATGTTTGAATCCGCGAGACGGATTCAAGGAATGAAAGGCTCGAAGGGAATGTTCGAATCCCCAAGACGGATTAAAGGAATGAAATGCAGGAATGACATGCTTGAATCTGCGAAACGGATTCAAATCATAGAAGGAAGAAAATGTATGAATGGTAGGTTAGAAACCGCTAGACGGATTCAAAATATAGAAGTAGTAAAAGGTATGGATGTTACATTTGAATCCGCAGGACGGATTTAAAACATATGAAGGATAAAAGTTACCCACGTTAGAATTGTGTCGATAATTGACCGTAGTTATGTCAAACGAGTTCTATGAGTAAATGTAAAGTAAATGAACAAAAGGATGATCGTAATGGGCACGCAAAGCTATGTTTTAAAATGAAAGAAAGAAGTTTTAAACCCGTAGGGTGTTAGATGTGTTAGTAATCGATCCGTAGGAGTCGTAATGTAGGGCGGGCTACGACCCGGACAATAATTTAAGTATGAATGAGAAGAGTAAGCTTGGTCATGAGTACCGAAACAATGTAATGAATGTCTTTGCAAGTAAGCATGAATGGAAAGAAGTACGAACGTGTACCTCGATGCATATACGATAAACAAGAAATGTCAGTTAGCCTTGAAGGATCAAATTAGGAAGGTCGACGAAATAAGTAACTAGAATGAAAGAGTTTCGTGTGAGATATGAAATGTACTAACTGTTAAATTTCTTGATGATAATGTTAGAATCCTTGATGTGATGAAACCAACCGAATTGGTGGAATGATGCGTACGAGTGGAGGCACACTACATGGATGAATGAAATCTACCCTGGTACGGCTAGTACTCGTGAAGAATGTGGACAGATCTGAATTACGGATCGCTGAAGTATGGAATGGAATCGAGGTAAGTAAAATGTTTTAATTTATGATGGATAAGTATGAATTGGAAAATTGAAAACACCCTGCAAATCGAATGGTGGAAGGACTAGGGTATAGTATGGAATGTTTGATTCCTTGTAGTTAACATAAGGAGAGAACTATGTCCTTGAGAACTAGATTTTTATAAGTTATGAGCGAAACTTTCGGGTATGGGTTAAACTCTCGTACGAAGAACCTGCATGATGCGCTTACTTAGGCAACTTAAGTGATGCATGAATTGAGAAAGAATGGTTATGTATTGAACCGTCATGAGTGGGTCAACCAACAGAAGAGACATGTTAGGTAATGGTCATGTATTGACCTGTTTGAACAGGTTGAATGTACTAATGTTTTGAAAAAGGAATCGAGAAAGAATTTATATATAAATAAGGAGATACAATGAACATTATCTCTGAATAAAGTTGAATGTAACTGTGGAAATTATGATAGATTATACAAGACAGTAAGTATCGTTGGAAATACTAACTTGATGCTAGGCTTGTTGGCCATGTTCATTTGAACAAGACATTATTGAAAGAACGCATTTAAGTGGAAGCTTAACAAAGAAACAAATACAATCAACCCAGGTATCGCATGACTCACAATGAGTATTGGGTTGGTTCGGGTCGGGTCGGGTCGTAGGCGGTTGGATTATACAATAGAAATGAGGTTAGTGAAACGTTTAGCTTGTGATTATAAGTAAGAATTGGTATATCGAATGTTTATGGTATGCGTATAATGATACGTCGACTTTTTTTTATGAATGTGAATGTAATTAGAAGGAACGTTAGTAATGGGATGATAGGGTTTGCTCGTGGTGAACAGAATGAAGTAATGTATGTGATATAATAATAAAATGAAATAAATCATAAAAAGTGAAAATGACACTAATAAGAGCTCTGGATAAGTTTCTGACCATTCATGTGTTTGTGAAGGTAAAGTTTGCTTAATAGAAAGATAAGAGTAGGAACGAGAAAGGTTTCGGGGACGAAACCTTCTTTAAGGGGGGGTAGACTTTTAACACCCCAAAATCCAAATGTTTATAATCGTTAAACGTTCTCGTATGATACATCAAGAAATGAATGACTAGGTTATTTAACCAAGTTAACAAAATGGCAAAAACAATTAAAGGAATGAAAGTTATGCCCATTTATAATTAATGACAACTTGAGGGGCTAAAGTGGGTTAAATTGAAAGTTGAATTAATAAAAAATGTCACTCACAAACACACACACACGATCGTGTGTTCTAGAGAGAGCAGGAGCTCTCATGAAGCCAAAACCCTAACTTCACCTAATCCATCAAATTGGAAGGGTAAACGAAGCTCAAATTCAGAACCGAACACGAATTTGTGATCACCTATACGAGGGGATCATAAGGTATGTCTTAAATTCTAGTTTGGTGATTATCCACGAAGTGGGTTATGTTGTAAATTGGGGATTGGAATGAAATTAAGCATGAGGATATGTTAGATCATAATATAGAACATGGTTTATGCATTATTTAGGTTAATTTGATGTTTAAAAGTGAAACCCATTAGTCATGGTGAGAATGATGAGTTGAATCATCACCCATGTCTAATTCTTGTTGCATGTTGATTGTACTATGTGGATATGATGAATTCTTGTTAAATGAATTGAAAGAAATATGGTGTTGATATTCTTGATGTTATGTATGAATGATAAATACTAATTAGTAAGAGGATTCGATGAACTATGTATGAGATTAGAAGAATATGCATAAAGTAGTTGTACATTGTGCATTAAAAGGTGTACGCACACCAAGTGTTTGATGAAATGCCTAGTATAACCTAGCATGTGAAATTAAACGTTAAATAATGGATGAACATGTGTAGAGTTTGATAATAACATGATTGATGATCATTAAACATGAGAAGATACATTGAAGAAGGATTTAGTAACATGTGATAGTTGATGGTATGATTTGGGTTGAATTATGCATTAGGAGTTGCACACTATGCTTGAATGATGAGGTGCATATCATGTGTTGGGCTAGTGACTAAATGGTGATTTTGGATATGGATATGCACTAAATGGTTAGTTTGTGGACTTACTAGTAAAGAACAATGTCGAGATTATGTCAAATTCTAGATTTGAATATGGTTATCAACTATAGAATCATGAATATGTTAGTATGTGTTGAATTGACGATACGTGTGCATATATGTAATTTGTTGATCATGTACTTATGTATGTGTGTGTGTGTCCTACATCATGATTATGAAATGTAAATGGTATCATTGGTATGGTCGACTAGGTTTAGATGAGTATATGATCATATGATAGAAGTATGTAAGTAAGATGGTTGACTTTCTGAAAGTCAACAATGTATGAATAGCACGATTAGGTCTTTGGATGCACTTACAAGGGTAGAGAGATCACGGGATACAAGTTAGATTATTTAATGTGCTATACATGATGGTGAATGAAATTAGCATGGATTAGAATAAGTAAAATTGCTAATGCGAGTCTTATGCATGCTAATAGTTATTTAACGAAAGTCAAGCAACCGTTTGGGTTGTAATTGAATGCTAGTGTTGATGAATATATGTAATAACAATGTTTTGAATATGATGGCATGAATGGGTAGGAGTTTTCACTAGCATGGACCAAAGAATGGAAGACTAACGGGTCAAGCTGAGGCGAGGAAGCAATCATGAACACTAACGCTTAAGGTAAGTGACTCCCGACTCACTTCGTAGTATACATAAGAAATTTTATTGTTTTTGAAGGAGGGGAAATTATGTATGATATACAATAAATGAATGTATTAAGATAAGTAATGATCTAGATAGTCGAAGATAGTTTGTGGGACCAAACGGGTCGAATAAATAAGTATGAGTGAGGAATTGGTAATAAAATATGTAATGATTAAGGACCCGGGCAAGGGTTCTTAGGCTAATACGTAAGGAATTGCTTTACGGATGTTTAGGAACAAGTTTCAAGTGAAACGGATGCAAAACGAACAAGTTATGCGAATTTTAGTGTGAAAATGGGGTGCTGATCTGGGCACCACCGTAGCTTACGGTGCCACCGTAAGCTACGGTGGGAGCTGGAACCTTATTTCTGCCGTAAGGCAGTTTAAAGCTGCCGTAGGGTTTTGGGGGCCACCGTAAGCTACGGTAACCACCGTAGCTTACGGTGGAGGGCTGATGCAAATGTGTAGTTTATGAAGTTCCTTGTTTTTCCTTCGATTTCGGACCCCGTGAACCCATTCCAAGCCTCGTTAAGCATTTATAATGTTCCTCAACCCTACCAAACGGTTATGTAAGTTACTGGCGAGTATGCAACTCCTTCTTAAGACCCGAAACATACCCAAAAGACACTTAAATTACGTTTATGATGGGAGAGTAAGGTAGGGATGTGGGAGCGAGTATGCGGGGCAATGAACTAAGTATTGGATATGCATGTAAAGATTTAACTTTATTCCAACACGTTTAACAAATAAATAAGCAGGAATAAGAGTGAGTATGAATACGAAGGTTTGTATTTATGATACGGCAGTTATTCATGGGGAATTAGGTAAGTGGTATGTACGAGTTAATAGGTATGGATGAATGTATTTATGTATTTATGTAAGCATATGTACGTGTGAGTGAGGGTATACACATGAGTAGTTATGATTCGTTTTATGTATGCATGCAAGTGTGTATGTACATCTGTATGCCAGTAGGTAAGTTCGTATGCTCGTATGTCTTCAATACGATTGAGTACGTTAATGACAGTGTATCTTGAGAAAGTAGAATAATGCAGGTAGAATGTTGAAGTCTCACAAGGGAGTGGATACTCAGACGGAAATGCCTAAATGCAAAGGATTACGGAATGGAAAGTGAAAGTGTATGATTATTGTTATATTCATAATGTGTACTAACGTTTGAAATTGTATGGTAAGTGTAGGTTGTACGAGTCCCGAAGGATTACCGAGGCGTGGAGATCGAAGGCCGAGTCACAAGTTAGATTGTACGGGAATGCTTGGATAGCTAATTTAGTAAACATAGTTTATGTTTTTATTTTGTAAATGGGTTCGATTGTTGTATTCATTGTAAATGTGTCACCTTAAGAATGAACTTCAAGTATGTTAAGACATTCATAATGAAAGAAATTTTATGGTACGTATTTTCTGCTGCGTCTTTTCAGTTAAAGCGTGTTAGGGTGTTACAAGTTGGTATCAGAGCCCTGGTTTGAGAGAATCAAGTAGAAGGAGGTAAATACTTGAACTCAAACCGGTGTGCTCTCGTGACCAAGGACCCGTACAATCCGAGGCTCGATCAAGATCTAAGGGTAGATGCCAAGGTAAGTATGTGCTTAAGTATGTATGTGAAGATAACTAACAGTATGTTATGTGTAAGGTCGGCATGATTGCTTGGAAAGGATGATCTGTAAATGCGGTCTAACGCTGGCACCAAGGTATGTAATATGACATATTGACCGAGGTACGTAGATTTAGATTATTGGTGCATGAAATGGTATAATTAAGCAAGTAAAAGAAAATTTTAAATGAAATATAATAATGACAGAGTAAGGAAGTTTTGAAAATGTTACACATGCCGAAACTTAATTCTGCGGACATAAGGTGGCGATTACGCGAAGGCACGAAACTAGTATGTGGATTGTGTACCTGGCCAGTACACAAGAAACGTATGACGTTCGTGAGACCGTGATAATTGTTACAGGTATGTCCGTTAGGATTAGGTAGTAGGTGGACGTGGGGGTGAAAAGAAATGTAAGACTTTCAGGAATGAAAGTATGAATGATATGTTGGAATCCGCGAGACGGATTCGAAGCATGAAAGGAATGAAGTATGAATGATCTGTTGAATCCGCGAGACGGATTCAACACGTGTAAGGAATGAAAGATATGAATGGAATGTTTGAATCCGCGAGACGGATTCAAGGAATTAAAGGCTCGAAGGGAATGTTCGAATCCCCAAGACGGATTCAAGGAATGAAATGCAGGAATGACATGCTTGAATCTGCGAAACGGATTCAAATCATAGAAGGAAGAAAATGTATGAATGGTAGGTTAGAAACCGCTAGACGGATTCAAAATATAGAAGTAGTAAAAGGTATGGATGTTACATTTGAATCCGCAGGACGGATTTAAAACATATGAAGGATAAAAGTTACCCACGTTAGAATTGTGTCGATAATTGACCGTAGTTATGTCAAACGAGTTCTATGAATAAATGTAAAGTAAATGAACAAAAGGATGATCGTAATGGGCACGCAAAGCTATGTTTTAAAATGAAAGAAAGAAGTTTTAAACCCGTAGGGTGTTAGATGTGTTAGTAATCGATCCGTAGGAGTCGTAATGTAGGGCGGGCTACGACCCGGACAATAATTTAAGTATGAATGAGAAGAGTAAGCTTGGTCATGAGTACCGAAACAATGTAATGAATGTCTTTGCAAGTAAGCATGAATGGAAAGAAGTACGAACGTGTACCTCGATGCATATACGATAAACAAGAAATGTCAGTTAGCCTTGAAGGATCAAATTAGGAAGGTCGACGAAATAAGTAACTAGAATGAAAGAGTTTCGTGTGAGATATGAAATGTACTAACTGTTAAATTTCTTGATGATAATGTTAGAATCCTTGATGTGATGAAACCAACCGAATTGGTGGAATGATGCGTACGAGTGGAGGCACACTACATGGATGAATGAAATCTACCCTGGTACGGCTAGTACTCGTGAAGAATGTGGACAGATCTGAATTACGGATCGCTGAAGTATGGAATGGAATCGAGGTAAGTAAAATGTTTTAATTTATGATGGATAAGTATGAATTGGAAAATTGAAAACGCCCTGCAAATCGAATGGTGGAAGGACTAGGGTATAGTATGGAATGTTTGATTCCTTGTAGTTAACATAAGGAGAGAACTATGTCCTTGAGAACTAGATTTTTATAAGTTATGAGCGAAACTTTCGGGTATGGGTTAAACTCTCGTACGAAGAACCTGCATGATGCGCTTACTTAGGCAACTTAAGTGATGCATGAATTGAGAAAGAATGGTTATGTATTGAACCGTCATGAGTGGGTCAACCAACAGAAGAGACATGTTAGGTAATGGTCATGTATTGACCTGTTTGAACAGGTTGAATGTACTAATGTTTTGAAAAAGGAATCGAGAAAGAATTTATATATAAATAAGGAGATACAATGAACATTATCTCTGAATAAAGTTGAATGTAACTGTGGAAATTATGATAGATTATACAAGACAGTAAGTATCGTTGGAAATACTAACTTGATGCTAGGCTTGTTGGCCATGTTCATTTGAAGAAGACATTATTGAAAGAACGCATTTAAGTGGAAGCTTAACAAAGAAACAAATACAATCAACCCAGGTATCGCATGACTCACAATGAGTATTGGGTTGGTTCGGGTCGGGTCGGGTCATAGGTAGTTGGATTATGCAATAGAAATGAGGTTAGTGAAACGTTTAGCTTGTGATTATAAGTAAGAATTGGTATATCGAATGTTTATGGTATGCGTATAATGATACGTCGACTTTTTTTTATGAATGTGAATGTAAGTAGAAGGAACGTTAGTAATGGGATGATAGGGTTTGCTCGTGGTGAACAGAATGAAGTAATGTATGTGATATAATAATAAAATGAAATAAATCATAAAAAGTGAAAATGACACTAATAAGAGCTCTGGATAAGTTTCTGACCATTCATGTGTTTGTGAAGGTAAAGTTTGCTTAATAGAAAGATAAGAGTAGGAACGAGAAAGGTTTCGGGGACGAAACCTTCTTTAAGGGGGGTAGATTTGTAACACCCCAAAATCCAAATGTTTATAATCGTTAAACGTTCTCGTATGGTACATCAAGAAATGAATGACTAGGTTATTTAACCAAGTTAATAAAATGGCAAAAACAATTAAAGGAATGAAAGTTATGCCCATTTATAATTAATGACAACTTGAGGGGCTAAAGTGGGTTAAATTGAAAGTTGAATTAATAAAAAATGTCACTCACAAACACACACACACGATCGTGTGTTCTAGAGAGAGCAGGAGCTCTCATGAAGCCAAAACCCTAACTTCATCTAATCCATCAAATTGGAAGGGTAAACGAAGCTCAAATTCAGAACCGAACACGAATTTGTGATCACCTATACGAGGGGATCATAAGGTATGTCTTAAATTCTAGTTTGGTGATTATCCACGAAGTGGGTTATGTTGTAAATTGGGGATTGGAATGAAATTAAGCATGAGGATATGTTAGAATCATAATATAGAACATGGGTTATGCATTATTTAGGTTAATTTGATGTTTAAAAGTGAAACCCATTAGTCATGGTGAGAATGATGAGTTGAATCATCACCCATGTCTAATTCTTGTTGCATGTTGATTGTACTATGTGGATATGATGAATTCTTGTTAAATGAATTGAAAGAAATATGGTGTTGATATTCTTGATGTTATGTATGAATGATAAATACTAATTAGTAAGAGGATTAGATGAACTATGTATGAGATTAGAAGAATATGCATAAAGAAGTTGTACATTGTGCATTAAAAGGTGTACGCACACCAAGTGTTTGATGAAATGCCTAGTATAACCTAGCATGTGAAATAAAACGTTAAATAATGGATGAACATGTGTAGAGTTTGATAATAACATGATTGATGATCA
Source organism: Helianthus annuus (assembly GCF_002127325.2). NCBI lineage: Eukaryota > Viridiplantae > Streptophyta > Magnoliopsida > Asterales > Asteraceae > Helianthus > Helianthus annuus. Next base: position 117,367,197 of record NC_035447.2, on the reverse strand, counting down.
TTAAACATGAGAAGATACATTGAAGAAGGATTTAGTAACATGTGATAGTTGATGGTATGATTTGGGTTGAATTATGCATTAGGAGTTGCACACTATGCTTGAATTGTGACAACCCTCACTAAACCAGGTATCCGTACGATTTAATTAATTATTAATTACTGCCTGATTACTGTGCTTAACTGAAATTGCTGATGAACTGCTACTTGACTTTATTACTTGAACATATCTGCATCATACTTTACATACCGTCACTACATTATTTTACATGCTGAACCTTAGTGACAAACATGATGCCCAAAAGCACAGTAGCATTAGAACGGATAACCTATTGAACATGCTAATAAAGCCAGCATCAGGCAGACACTGCCTCTAAGGCCTGTATGAGCCAGAAATATTTTACTACACCCATAGTGAGTGTAGGGATACAAGGGTTGTAGAACTGCGTCTCTAGGAATAAGATATAATGACTGGATGTGCTTAAAACGTACTCTAAGCACCAAACACAACACTTTAATTAACATATCAGCTTCTGGCTAACTAATAAAGTGCCAAAACATGAAGACATCCCTGTCGTGAGGGAATATCCAGAAGTCTTCCCAGAAGACTTGCCTGGGTTGCCGCCTCAGAGACAAGTGGAATTCCGCATTGACTTAGTTCCAGGCGCCACACCTGTGGCTAAGGCACCCTACAGACTTGCTCCGTCTGAGATGCAAGAACTGTCGACACAACTTCAAGAGTTGTTAGACAAGGGATTTATCCGACCAAGCTTCTCGCCTTGGGGAGCCCCAGTTTTGTTTGTCAAGAAGAAGGACGGTAGTTTCCGTATGTGCATTGACTACAGAGAGTTGAACAAGCTGACGATCAAGAATAGGTATCCCCTGCCAAGAATCGATGATCTGTTTGACCAACTACAAGGTTCAAGCTTCTATTCAAAGATCGATCTTCGATCTGGATACCATCAGTTAAGGATACAGGAGGAGAGTATCCCGAAGACAGCCTTCAGAACTCGATATGGACACTACGAGTTTCTCGTTATGCCGTTTGGTTTGACAAACGCACCTGCAGTGTTCATGGATTTGATGAATCGAGTGTGTAAGCCGTATTTGGATAAGTTCGTGATTGTATTCATCGATGATATTTTGATTTATTCAAAGACAAAGGCTGAGCACGAGCAGCATTTAAGAGCTATTCTGGAGCTGCTAAAGAAGGAACAGTTGTACGCCAAGTTCTCTAAGTGCGAGTTTTGGCTAAGAGAAGTGCAATTCCTTGGGCACGTGGTAAACGGAGATGGAATCCACGTGGATCCAACCAAGATCGAGGCGATCAAGGATTGGGAAACGCCAAAGACGCCAACCGAGATTCGGCAATTCTTGGGTTTGGCTGGCTATTACCGCAGATTCATTGAGGATTTTTCAAAGATCGCTCAACCATTGACGCTCCTCACCCAGAAGGATAAGAAGTTTGATTGGGGAATCAAACAGGAGGAAGCATTTCAGATATTGAAAGATAAGCTCTGCAACGCGCCAATATTAGCATTACCAGAAGGTACTGATAATTTCGTGGTATACTGTGACGCCTCACGTCAAGGATTGGGTTGTGTGTTGATGCAACACCAAAAGGTTATTGCCTACGCGTCACGCCAACTGAAGGTACATGAAAAGAACCATACCACACATGATTTGGAGCTAGACGTAGTAATTTTTGCATTAAAGATCTGGAGACACTACCTTTATGGTACGAAGTGAAAAAACTTCACAGATCACAAGAGCCTCCAGCATATATTCAACCAGAAAGGGGTTGAATATGAGACAAAGACGATGGGTAGAACTGTTGAATGACTGCGACTACGAGATTAAGTATCATCCAGGGAAGGCGAATGTGGTCGCCGATGCCCTAAGTCGAAAAGAGAGGATCAAGCCCATAAGGGTTAGGGCTTTGGAAATGATTGTTCGAACCGATTTTCCTCTGCGCATTCGTGCCGCGCAGAAGGAAGCTCTCAAAGAAAGAAACCTTGAAGAAGAGTATCTCCGTGGGATGGAGAAGTTATTGGTACCAAACAGGGAAGGAACGTTGTGTTTTGAGAAAAGGATTTGGGTTCCTTTGTTTGGAGGTTTAAGGAAGGTTATTTTCGATGAAGCTCACAAGTCGCGGTACTCTATCCATCCTGGAGCGGATAAGATGTACCAGGATCTTAAAGATTACTATTGGTGGCCTAGGATGAAAGGCGATGTTGCTGTTTATGTGAGCAAATGTTTAACATGCGCCAAGGTTAAGGCGGAATACCAGAAGCCTTCGGGACTTCTGCAGCAACCAGAGATTCCCAAGTGGAAATGGGAACAAATCTCTATGGATTTTATTACGAAGTTGCCAAGAACGCCAAGAGGCCATGACACTATTTGGGTAATAGTGGACCGCTTAACGAAGTCAGCACACTTCCTACCTATCCGAGAGAAGGATAATACGAGCAAACTGGCCGAAATGTACATGAGAGAGATTGTTACACGCCATGGAGTACCTCTCTCAATCATCTCCGATAGAGACGGAAGGTTCGTATCGAGGATATGGCAATCCTTCCAGGAAGCTTTTGGCTCAAAGTTGAATCTGAGCACTGCTTTTCACCCGCAGACCGACGGCCAAAGCGAGCGGACGATACAGACGCTGGAAGACATGCTGAGAGCATGTGTGATTGATTTGGGCGGTAGCTGGGATAAACATTTGCCTCTGGTGGAGTTTTCATACAACAACAGCTACCACACCAGTATTGGTGCCGCGCCATTCGAAGCTTTATATGGGCGCAAGTGCAGATCACCGCTCTGTTGGTCTGGCGCAGGTGATAGACAGTTGGTTGGTCCTGACATGGTTCAGGAAACCACAGATAAGATCGCACAGATACGAGATCGCATCAGTGCGGCTCGTGACCGACTGAAAGCCTACGCAGATCGAAGCAGGAAACCTCTAGAGTTTGAGGTTGGTGATATGGTTTTGTTGAAGGTATCACCCTGGAAGGGTGTAGCACGCTTTGGGAAGCGTGGGAAGTTGAATCCAAGGTATATTGGACCGTTCAAGATCTTGGAAAGAATCGGGTTAGTAGCATACAAGTTGGATTTACCTACTGAACTAAATGGTGTTCACGATACATTCCATGTATCCAATCTGAAGAAGAGTCCAACACAAGTTACCGTTGCCATTCCCACCGACGAAATTCATGTTGACGACACGCTCCATTTCGTTGAAGAACCTGTTGAGGTCACAAATTGGAAAGTAAACAAGACCCGCCGGAGCAGTGTCAAGCTCGTCAAAGTTCGTTGGAATGCTAGACATGGTCCTGAATTCACCTGGGAGCGTGAGGACCGAATGAAAGAGAAATACCCCCACCTATTTCCTGAGAACCCTGCTTCTACAAGCAGAACTTAAAATTTCGGGACGAAATTTTTCTAACGGGGGGAGAATGTGACAACCCTCACTAAACCAGGTATCCGTACGATTTAATTAATTATTAATTACTGCCTGATTACTGTGCTTAACTGAAATTGCTGATGAACTGCTACTTGACTTTATTACTTGAACATATCTGCATCATACTTTACATACCGTCACTACATTATTTTACATGCTGAACCTTAGTGACAAACATGATGCCCAAAAGCACAGTAGCATTAGAACGGATAACCTATTGAACATGCTGATAAAGCCAGCATCAGGCAGACACTGCCTCTAAGGCCTGTATGAGCCAGAAATATTTTACTACACCCATGTGACAACTCGAACTTTTGACTTTCATTTTGTATTAAATGCACGTTGACTTTGACCATTGACTTTGACTGTTTGACTTGGTTGACTTGTAACTGCACACGTTGTGTTATAATGAAACGAATTGTGTTTGCTTGTTATGTGTTAGAAATTTAAGTTGCATAAGTTGTTTAGAAACTGAATCACTCGACGAAACAGAAGTTGATTCGCCAAATAACCCACCGACGAAACAGAAGTGTGTTTCGTCAACTTCAGTTTCGGCGAAATAGGTCTGATTCGCCGGCCCATATGATTCGTCAAGCCCATTAAGGGCCCAGTACCATTAAAACACGTATATGTTAGACGGAAGGACCACTTTCACCACACTTTAGCAAAACAGAAACCCTAGAGCTCCTGTGCGCAGACGACAATTATGTGTGTGTTCCCGAAACCCGCTAGCGATTAACTCATCTCTCCACTTACTCGGTTAGTTGTTATGTGTTCATGATTTTCGATTCATATTCGTGGTATGTTTGATACCATGATTTGCTTGTTTGACCAAGTCTTGTGTAGGCATGTTTAGGATCATAAACGGTTGTGAATGATTGAATACAGTGATCTTGATTTCGTATGTACATGAATGATCAGTTGCATAGATTTATGCGAAACACGATGTGGGTTGGGGACTTATGATAAACTGATCGAGTTGATGTGATTACATGATTTGGTAGAACTAGAATTATCGATGCTCGTGTCGGTTTGGTGTTGTTAAACGTTATTGACTATGATTTCTGAGTTACGTTTCTTGTACAAGGGTTTGTTGATTCGGTGACTGATGATGATTGCATGACTGTGACGGCTGTCCTAGAATGATTAGGGTTTTCCTGCAAAAACTGTAACTGATTAGCGTGATTGACGTAACTGACTAATGAAGTAACAGACTTGTCAAAGAAACAGGATGTTTGGCGAATTAGAAGTTGTGTTTCGCCAAGGGTCCTTAACGAAATAGAAATTAGATTCGTCAAAGGGTAGTTGACGAAACACATTGTGTTTCGTCAACCTGTGTTTCGCCAACCTCTGTTTCGCCAACTTGGAAAACCTGCACAGTAAACTGGTTTAATTCTGTTAAGTGTAACTGAGTTAACTAACTGATGTTAAACACCATGCATGACTTGTGTGATGTTGATTAGTGATGTGTACTACTTGGTGATCATTGATTATGCTTATACGTGAACTGTATGAATTCAAACTGATTTGTGTACGTGCATACTCTAGGACGTGATTGATTTACTTTGAGCACATACTTAGCATACCGAGCAAACCAAGGTGAGTTCACACAGCCAAGGCATGGGATTCCCGGGTTGGGAATTGGGTTGGATTATTTGAAATGGATGATTACTCGTACTTACGCTATTGCTAGACTATAGACCATCGTCCTCAGGATAGTCAGGACACTTACGTAAAACCTACGTAAACTAGTATCTACCATTGTCTCCCGGGTCGGGAGGACACTTACGTAAAACCTACGTAAACTAATACCTACTACTGTCTTCCGGGTCGGAAGGACACTTACGTAAATCCTACGTAAACCCCACGCGTACCACTGTCCTCGGGGAAGGCCACTCACGTAAATCCTACGTGACCTTGTACGTATTCCTGTTCTCGGATTAAGAAGAACACATGGTTGCAAATAGTCTAGTAAGTACCATAATGGGAAACCCCCATTAGTAAAGATAAACGTGGGAATCCCCCACTAGTAATATTTATATACAAGGCAATGGGAAACCCCCACCATTAGTACATACATGCATGGGAAGCCCCCAACTAGATGAACATACTCATTACTATTACGAACTTATTATCTGTGAACTCGCTCAACTAGTTGTTGACTCTCTGCTGCATGCCTTGCAGGACCTTAGGTATCATATGGAGCTTGCACAAGGAGGAGCGGGTCGTTGTGGAGCACAGATCATGAACACTATGTTTAACGTTTCGAATATTCGAACTTATGATTTACTTTGGGTTTACATTATTATGCTTCCGCTATTGATACTATATTTGGTATAGAACATCAATTATATTGAATTGGGTTTTACGAACTATCTTAATTATATTATGCTATGTTCAATATGATTGATGGCTTGATCCTGGTCAGTCACGCTCCCAAGCGGTGGTACTCCGCGGGTGGTTTTTGGGGGTGTGACAGATTGGTATCAGAGCCATTGGTTATAGAGAACTAGGTTTTAATATGGGAAAAACGTTTTTATTAAAACCAGACTATAACCAGAACAGTGCTCTCAACGATCCACAACGACGCTTCGCTCCACGTGCAAGACTCGACATCCTAGGTAATAAGGTTTATGTTTATTACCTGCTTGCTAGAACTGCTTAGAACTTTGCTCGTAGTATGCTAGATTACATTGCTTACCATACGTCGTTACATGAGAACCCCTATGTGCTTACACTCTTCTGTCATCGCTCTATTCGCGAACCTCTCTAACTCATGTTGCATTTGCTATGAAGATCATGTCTGGACGAATTAACATGACTCAAGCCCAGCTAGAGGCTCTCGTTCAAGCTCAAGTTGCTGCGGCACTTGCAGCTGCTCAAGCAGGTAGTATACCCTGCAGTATAGACTCACACTAGGATCTTTAGATCCTACATTAACCCTCGTATTTAACTTTGTCCTATTCGTACACAATAGGTCAACACGCGCAGCAACCTGTCTGCACTTTCAAGAACTTCATGGACTGTCGTCCAAGTACTTTCAGTGGCACCGAGGGGGCAGTGGGACTCCTCCATTGGTTTGAGAAGCTAGAGTCAGTGTTTGAAATGTGCGAATGCCCTGAGGCTCGCAGGGTCAAATACGCCACCGGTACTTTGGAAGGAATTGCGCTAACCTGGTGGAATGCGCAAGTTCAGAATCTCGGGTTGGCAGCTGCTAACGCCACCCCATGGAACGATTTTAAGGAACTCATCAAGCGAGAATACTGCACGCTTGACGACATTCACAAGCTGGAAGATGAGTTTTATCACTTGAAGATGACGGGGTCAGAGATAGAAGCTTACACGAAGCGATCGAACGAACTGGCTATCTTGTGTCCAACCATGGTAGACCCTTCGATCAAGCGCATCGAGTTGTACCTCAAGGGTCTAGCCTCAGAAATTCAGAGCCATGTTACATCGGCTAACCTCGACAACATTCAAGATATTCAGCGTCTTGCCCACCGACTCACCGATCAGGCAGTGGATCAGAACAAGATGCCAAAACGCATCAGTGCTACTACTACTGCTGTCACTACTCCTGCTACTCCAAGTGACAACAAAAGAAAGTGGGATGGGGATTCTAGCAAAGGTTCAGCAACAGTTCAGTCTCAAGCTCAGCAGCAGAAGACTGACCACTACCAGAGTCCTAGTCAGCAATCCTCTGGTGGTCATAGACAGAGAAGGTATCAAGGGTTTCACCCCAAGTGTCACAACTGCAACAGACATCACAGCGGCCAGTGCAACAAGGGTCGTTGTCAAAGATGTCTCAAGATGGGTCACGAGGCCAAAGACTGTAGGAGCCCACGGCCTGCAAATCAGAACCAGTAACCGCAACAACCAGCTCCACAGAACCCACAGCAGCAGCAGCCACAACGTGGAAACCGGGGATGTTTCCAGTGTGGAGCAGAAGGTCATTACAAACGCGATTGTCCTCAGTTGAACCAGAATCAGAACCGCAACAACAACAATCAAGGCAACGGGAACAATAACAACAATAACGGGGGAAACAACAACAACAATGGCAACAAAGCTCGGGGTCGTGCTTTTGTGCTAGGTCGGGGTGACGCAGTGAATGATCCTAATGTGGTTATGGGTAAGTTTCTTCTCGAAGATATTTACGTTACTGTCTTATTTGATTTGGGTGCTGATACAAGCTATATGTCTTTGAAAATGAGTAAATTGTTAAAACGTACACCAACACCTCTAAACACCAAACATGTAGTAGAACTAGCTAACGGTAAAAGTGTAGAAGCCGCACATGTAATCAAGGGTTGTAGCATCGTTCTAGCTGGTCAGACCTTCTCGATTGATCTTATACCCATAGTTTTGGGTAGTTTCGACGTCGTTATCGGTATGGATTGGTTATCCCAGCATCACGCAGAGATTTTGTGCAAGGAAAAGGTCATTCGTATTCCTCGTTCTAGTCAGGAACCTCTTGAAGTTCAAGGCGACAAGAGTGGTGCTGTGGTTGGCATCATCTCTTTCTTAAAAGCGCAGAAATGTTTACGAAAGGGGCACACTGCTATCTTGGCACACGTTACTGACACATCAGCGAAGGAAAAGAAGCTGGAGGATATTCCAGTTGTACGTGACTTCCCTCAGGTGTTTCCTGAAGATTTACCCGGTTTACCGCCTCATCGCCAAGTCGAGTTCCAGATTGAGTTGGCTCCTGGAGCAGCACCTATAGCCCGCGCACCGTATCGTTTAGCTCCAACCGAACTGGAAGAGTTGTCAAAGCAGTTACAAGAGCTCTTGGAAAAGGGCTTTATTCGTCCAAGCTCATCGCCTTGGGGAGCTCCAGTACTTTTCGTGAAAAAGAAGGATGGCACTTTCAGGATGTGCATCGACTACCGTGAACTGAACAAGGTGACGGTGAAGAACCGTTATCCTCTTCCACGTATAGACGACTTATTCGACCAGTTGCAGGGGTCGAGTTACTACTCCAAGATAGACTTGAGGTCAGGGTATCATCAGCTGAGAGTCCGGGATGAGGACGTCTCCAAAACCGCTTTCAGAACTCGCTACGGTCACTACGAGTTTCTAGTCATGCCATTCGGGCTAACGAACGCGCCTGCCGTATTTATGGACCTGATGAACAGGGTGTGCAAGCCGTACTTAGACAAGTTTGTGATTGTCTTCATCGATGACATACTAATTTACTCCAAGAGTCAGGAGGAGCACGAACATCATCTGCGATTGATCTTGGAACTTCTTCGAAAGGAACAATTGTACGCCAAGTTTTCCAAATGCGATTTCTGGCTTCGTGAAGTCCACTTCTTAGGCCATGTGGTGAACAGGGATGGGATTCATGTCGATCCATCCAAGGTAGATTCGATCAGGAACTGGCCTACACCGCGTACACCAACGGAAATACGTCAATTCTTGGGTTTGGCGGGTTACTACAGACGATTCATAAAAGACTTTTCCAAGATCGCACAGCCGCTTACGCTACTGACACAGAAGGGTGTCACCTATCGCTGGGGAGAGCCCCAGGAGACCGCTTTTCAGTACCTAAAGGATAGGCTTTGCAGCGCACCTATTCTCTCATTGCCGGAGGGCACAGATGACTTCGTGGTTTATTGTGACGCATCGATACAGGGACTTGGGTGTGTATTGATGCAACGGGATAAGGTTATTGCCTACGCTTCTCGTCAACTCAAGGTTCACGAAAGGAACTACACGACGCACGATTTAGAGCTGGGAGCTGTTGTTTTCGCGCTTAAGATATGGCGACACTACCTGTACGGTACCAGGTGCACGATTTACACCGATCACAGGAGTCTCGAGCATATCCTTAAGCAAAAGGATTTGAACATGCGTCAACGAAGATGGGTTGAACTTCTGAACGATTACGAATGCGCCATCAAGTATCATCCAGGCAAAGCCAATGTGGTGGCTGACGCTCTCAGTCGAAAAGACACTTTACCTAGACGCGTACGAGCTTTGCAGCTCACTATTCAGTCCAGTCTTCCTGCACAGATAAGAACTGCTCAGATAGAAGCTTTAAAACCCGAAAACGTCAAGGCTGAAGCCTTACGCGGCTCAAGGCAACGAATGGAACAAAAGGAAGACGGCGCCTACTATGTAACGGGGCGTGTTTGGGTCCCACTTTTTGGCGGTTTACGCGAGCTGGTAATGGATGAAGCTCACAAGTCCCGCTACTCGGTACATCCAGGGTCGGATAAAATGTACCACGACATCAGAACAACATATTGGTGGCCTAGTATGAAGGCCCACATCGCTACTTACGTTAGCAAGTGTTTGACTTGTGCAAAGGTCAAAGTGGAGTATCAGAAACCAGCGGGCCTACTTCAGCAACCCAAGATACCGCAATGGAAATGGGAAGAAATTTCCATGGATTTCGTTACGGGCTTACCTAGATCCCAGCGGGGGAATGATACCATATGGGTGATCGTGGATCGACTCACCAAGTCTGCACACTTTCTGGCTATAAAGGAAACGGATAAGTTCTCCACTCTCGCAGACGTCTATCTTAAAGAAGTTGTTTCGAGGCACGGGGTGCCCACATCCATCATTTCGGATCGGGATGCACGATTCACGTCAGAGCTATGGCAAGCGATGCACAAATATTTCGGCTCACGATTAGACATGAGCACAGCATATCATCCTCAGACGGATGGGCAGTCTGAGCGAACGATTCAAACTCTTGAAGACATGCTTAGGGCATGTGTTATCGATTTCGGCAACGGCTGGGAAAAGCATCTCCCTTTGGTGGAGTTCTCATACAATAACAGTTATCACACCAGCATACAAGCCGCTCCATTCGAGGCATTGTACGGGCGTAAATGCCGGTCACCTCTCTGTTGGGCAGAGGTGGGAGATAGTCAGATTACGGGTCCAGAGATTGTAGTGGACGCCACGGAAAAGATTGCGCAAATACGACAACGCATGGCGGCAGCACGCGACCGTCAGAAAGCCTACGCGGACAAGCGTAGAAAACCTTTGGAATTTCAGGTCGGGGACCGGGTTTTATTAAAAGTCTCACCCTGGAAGGGTGTGGTTCGTTTTGGCAAACGGGGCAAACTAAATCCGCGATATGTCGGACCGTTCGAGATCATTGAGAAAATAGGCAAAGTGGCCTACAAGCTAAACCTACCAGCTGAACTCGGTGCCGTTCACAGTGTATTTCACGTGTCAAATCTGAAGAAGTGCCTGTCAGATGAGACCCTCATAGTTCCTTTTAAGGAACTCACTATCGACGAGCGGTTGCAGTTCGTCGAGGAGCCAGTTGAAATCACGGACCGGGATGTTAAGGTCCTCAAAAACAAGAGAATCCCTCTTGTTCGAGTTCGTTGGAACTCCCGTCGTGGCCCAGAGTACACCTGGGAACGCGAAGACCAGATGACAGAAAAGTATCCCCAGTTATTCGGAACCAATACAACCACTGCTGAGGCTGAAGCTACTACCACGGAATTTCGGGACGAAATTCCAGATCAACGGGGGGAGGATGTGACACCCCAGGAAAACCAGTGAACGATGCAACCTATCTAGCTTCCTCAGTAAGTACGTACCAAATTTCGGGACGAAATTTCTTTTAAGTCGGGGATAATGTGACAACTCGAACTTTTGACTTTCATTTTGTATTAAATGCACGTTGACTTTGACCATTGACTTTGACTGTTTGACTTGGTTGACTTGTAACTGCACACGTTGTGTTATAATGAAACGAATTGTGTTTGCTTGTTATGTGTTAGAAATTTAAGTTGCATAAGTTGTTTAGAAACTGAATCACTCGACGAAACAGAAGTTGATTCGCCAAATAACCCACCGACGAAATAGAAGTGTGTTTCGTCAACTTCAGTTTCGGCGAAATAGGTCTGATTCGCCGGCCCATATGATTCGTCAAGCCCATTAAGGGCCCAGTACCATTAAAACACGTATATGTTAGACGGAAGGACCACTTTCACCACACTTTAGCAAAACAGAAACCCTAGAGCTCCTGTGCGCAGACGACAATTGTGTGTGTGTTCCCGAAACCCGCTAGCGATTAACTCATCTCTCCACTTACTCGGTTAGTTGTTATGTGTTCATGATTTTCGATTCATATTCGTGCTATGTTTGATACCATGATTTGCTTGTTTGACCGAGTCTTGTGTAGGCATGTTTAGGATCATAAACGGTTGTGAATGATTGAATACAGTGATCTTGATTTCGTATGTACATGAATGATCAGTTGCATAGATTTATGCGAAACACGATGTGGGTTGGGGACTTATGATAAACTGATCGAGTTGATGTGATTACATGATTTGGTAGAACTAGAATTATCGATGCTCGTGTCGGTTTGGTGTTGTTAAACGTTATTGACTATGATTTCTGAGTTACGCTTCTTGTACAAGGGTTTGTTGATTCGGTGACTGATGATGATTGCATGACTGTGACGGCTGTCCTAGAATGATTAGGGTTTTCCTGCAAAAACTGTAACTGATTAGCGTGATTGACGTAACTGACTAATGAAGTAACAGACTTGTCAACGAAACAGGATGTTTGGCGAATTAGAAGTTGTGTTTCGCCAAGGGTCCTTAATGAAATAGAAATTAGATTCGTCAAAGGGTAGTTGACGAAACACATTGTGTTTCGTCAACCTGTGTTTCGCCAACCTCTGTTTCGCCAACTTGGAAAACCTGCACAGTAAACTGGTTTAATTCTGTTAAGTGTAACTGAGTTAACTAACTGATGTTAAACACTATGCATGACTTGTGTGATGTTGATTAGTGATGTGTACTACTTGGTGATCATTGATTATGCTTATACGTGAACTGTATGAATTCAAACTGATTTGTGTACGTGCATACTCTAGGACGTGATTGATTTACTTTGAGCACATACTTAGCATACCGAGCAAACCAAGGTGAGTTCACACAGCCAAGGCATGGGATTCCCGGGTTGGGAATTGGGTTGGATTATTTGAAATGGATGATTACTCGTACTTACGCTATTGCTAGACTATAGACCATCGTCCTCAGGATAGTCAGGACACTTACGTAAAACCTACGTAAACTAGTATCTACCATTGTCTCCCGGGTCGGGAGGACACTTACGTAAAACCTACGTAAACTAATACCTACTACTGTCTTCCGGGTCGGAAGGACACTTACGTAAATCCTACGTAAACCCCACGCGTACCACTGTCCTCGGGGAAGGCCACTCACGTAAATCCTACGTGACCTTGTACGTATTCCTGTTCTCGGATTAAGAAGAACACATGGTTGCAAATAGTCTAGTAAGTACCATAATGGGAAACCCCCATTAGTAAAGATAAACGTGGGAATCCCCCACTAGTAATATTTATATACAAGGCAATGGGAAACCCCCACCATTAGTACATACATGCATGGGAAGCCCCCAACTAGATGAACATACTCATTACTATTACGAACTTATTATCTGTGAACTCGCTCAACTAGTTGTTGACTCTCTGCTGCATGCCTTGCAGGACCTTAGGTATCATATGGAGCTTGCACAAGGAGGAGCGGGTCGTTGTGGAGCACAGATCATGAACACTATGTTTAACGTTTCGAATATTCGAACTTATGATTTACTTTGGGTTTACATTATTATGCTTCCGCTATTGATACTATGTTTGGTATAGAACATCAATTATATTGAATTGGGTTTTACGAACTATCTTAATTATATTATGCTATGTTCAATATGATTGATGGCTTGATCCTGGTCAGTCACGCTCCCAAGCGGTGGTACTCCGCGGGTGGTTTTTGGGGGTGTGACAACCCATAGTGAGTGTAGGGATACAAGGGTTGTAGAACTGCGTCTCTAGGAATAAGATATAATGACTGGATGTGCTTAAAACGTACTCTAAGCACCAAACACAGCACATTAATTAACATATCAGCTTCTTGCTAACTAATAAAGTGCCAAAACATGAGGAAAATATTCCTGACACTTTGGGAAATAAGTTGTGTCACTAAAAATGTTATTTACGACACTTAAAAGCTTATTTAAGCACTTTAACGGATTACTATCCAACCGAACAACCGGACTTTACCCGGAACATAAAAATATTGACAGTAACAATATTGATCTTTTTCTGAGCCAGTTAGGGTCCCTGAATACCCTAACACCCGCATTATAGCACATCACACCACTAACCAAGTTAATCACTTAACTACCTTATCTAACCAAACTAAACCCTAACTATCTAGTTGAGATCGAACCAAGACCCCCCCCCCTTGTGACCGGCCCATAACTAGAGGGGACACCCCTAGTACAATCTTGATTATTTTAATTGTTTGTGCATAAAATCTAGGGGACACTTGAACCATTGGTTAACCATGAAGAGTTTGTCTATAAGTAACTTGATTTGGCACCAAAGATCATTCACATTTCACAACACCAAAACTCTCTCTCTTTCCCTTGCTCTAGCTCACGGCCGAGAGCACCCCACCCCCATCCATCATTGTTCGATCTTGATCATTCCATTTCAATCACTTACAAGTGTTAAGGGTCGCATACGAGGAGCCTTGGAGCAAACGGAAGACAAAGGACCTCGTTATCTTGCTTTTATCCACCCCTTCTTCGCATAGATTCTTCCCTAGCCTCGAGCTAGAGGTATAACACTTAAAACTCATACTCGAACTAATCTAATGTGGTTAATAAGATTTGTAACGGTTAAAACTCGGAAACTTGCATTTTGAAGCTTTAAAGTCTACTAAGAACATGAATCTTGATGGTTAAAGGCATAATAGTGGTGTAAAAGTTGTAGTACTTGAAAGTTGTGATTATTTAGGCCCGATCTACGTTGTGGTAGCTCGGATCACCATTTAACCCGGTTTGGTTAAGATCATGGATCTTGACATAAGTTTGTTTCGGACAGTACAAGGGTTAAAAGGTGAAACTCTACCACACGAGAAACATGAACTTGTGTAAAAGTATTTTTACTTGTAAATTAGTGTTTAAAACTAGCGGATCTATGTATCTGCAAGTGGTATTTTCAAAGGACCAAGTGTCGAGAAAATCAAGTTTTCTAAAAGTCGGATAACACACTAACAAGCATGATTTTTACAAACCACAAGTGTATAAACACTTGTGAAATGAAAAGTTTCGACAAAATAACGATCTTTGTAAAAGATGACGGGAAGTTGTAAAGATGGATTTATTCTGAAAACGAGGTTTTTACGAGATTAAACTATTTTATACAAAGATCCACAAAATATAACGGGATCTACACTATAGTTTTCGGAAAAACTACAAGTTCATGCGATTATGCAATTTACATACTTGTCGACTAGTTTGATGTGTCGGAAATTGTTTGATTGAATCAAGAAGTTGTTGAAATGATTTTTGTAAAAGAAAATGATACGCTTGAAAGCGTGGCCACCTCCAGTTACAGGGGAAACTCTGGCGAAATTTTTCTAAAAACATAACACTTAGAATTATTTACAAGTGTTAGAACTATTTTTGATATGTTTTCAAAATATATATTTCGCCATGACTTTATTTACAAATATTCGGAGGTGGGAATTCTCTCAAAACTAAACGTGATAAATATATATTTGGTAAATATACTTTTCACAACACTGTTTATGATTATTTTGTGAAAATACACAAATATTATTTTTAGAGTAAAAATAATATTTACAAACGTTGACGAATCCAAAATAATACGAACGCTTTCACGATAAACATATAAGTTACAACAGTAATTATTATTACCACACGATTACTAAAACGTAACTTACGCATTATGCGGAAATGATTATGAACGAATATTTTATCAACGTATTATTTTCGGGGAAAATTATGTGAAATGGAAATATAATATTTTTGAGAAAAATATTTATATTTGGAATTAGAAATGAAAATATATTAAGTGAGACTTAATATTATAAATTGAACGCACATATATGAAATCCCCCATCATTGGGAAGGAGATTAACTACCAAGTACATGCAAAACACAAACACGAAATAGTTGTCTAACTATTTCCCAAAAACCTAACTATAAAGCTAAGGCACGGCCACCCGTCTAATAGAATGAGTACATGTAGGTCGTCGCACAGCTGACATTCGGAGTACTTGGTAGAGACGCACTGACTGTGAGTTCATGTCCCCCTTTTCTCTTAACTGTTTTCAGTTTTCTAAACTGCGGGGGTGAAATACATGTTACTATTTACGAGTACTTTATACATGGTATGGTTAGCGTAAGGAGGGTTACTACTTAGATCATGTGAATGGGTAGGCGCAACTTGAGGCCATTAATCCTCATTGTAGGACCGAGGGACAGTAGCGGTAGATCTATCTGGGTGTAGCGAGCCCAGCCCCAGGCCCAGCATAACGGACCTCGGGGTGACTTTGTGCCCAACGCAAAATCCCCTACGTTTGAGTCTTCCTGCTTGCACTTCACACATATCAATGGCCTTGCAAACCATTGGTGATCTCTTTTTCCTTATTTGCTACATACCAGGATTTTTGATAAATACAAAGGTTTATTTACTCACTTACACATGAACTCGCTCAACATTATTGTTGATTTTTCAACTTACATGTATTTTAGGGAATTAAAAGATCTGGCACGGTATGGCACGTTTTCCCGCTGCACTAGTTCCCAAGATCATCCGGGGTTTAGGGAATGTGACTCTTTCCTGGACAAGTCACAGTCCTTAAACTGTGTTTATGTTATGTTTAAGTTGTATTGTTTGTTGAACAAGATTATGGTTGTTAGGGCGTGATCCCGTTTTAAAACAATGGTACTGTATTTGGTTTTAAAACTTAATGGATGATTCTTGCATGTTTTAATTCATATAGCTTTGTTATGATTAAGCTATGGTATTAAGAAGTCACACCAAATTAACCACGCTTCCGCAAAGCCAGGGTGTGACAGCTTGGTATCAGAGCTCTGATCATATCGAACTAGGATTACTTCTCGAGTCTAGACTATGATCACTAGGGCTCTCACGAAAACATTTTTACTGCATACCACTTAAGTCCAGATCCAAAACCTTTTTATAAACAAATGTTGAGCGCATTTTATTTATTATTTTTAGGCTCAGTCTGGGAGGCTGAGGCTCGGTCTGGGAGGCCGAGGCTCGATCCAATGGATCGAGGTAGTTGTCTAGTGGGACTAGGGAGTCAGTCTGGGAGGCTGGGAGAATTGGCTAGTGGGACTAGGGAGTCAGTCTGGGAGGCTGGGAGAATTGGCTAGTGAGACTAGGGAGTCAGTCTGGGAGGCTGGGAGAATTGGCTAGTGGGACTAGGAAGAGCAGTCTGGGAGGCTGGGAGGCTAGTGGGACTAGGAGGATTATGTGATATCTTACTTGGTAACTTATGTGATTACTTGATTGTATGGCTGATTATTTGTGCATATTTATGTTTATGTTACAGACTCATGGACTCCGCCGGTACTGGCGACTCGGACACCACCGGACCCATACCTGTAGTATATGCCGACCTCGTATCCTCAGAGCACGAGGTGCACACTTTGGACTACACCAGCACGGACGATGACGATTTCCAGCCCTTCGCACTACCCGAGGGTGCTGATGAGCCTGCAGATGGCCCTCCTGCTGAGTACCTACCTCTAGTAGTGATTCCGGCTCCTATACCCTTAGCCGTCTATCCAGCATATGACTTACTTCTTGACGCCGAGGCTGACGGCGATATTGACCTGTTTGAGGATGAGCCTATCGAGGATGAGATCCCGGACGCAGCCCTACTTCCTGCTGGCGATCTTCTGATGATCGCTGATGCTCCTGCCGAGGACTCACCCGCACATTCACCGGTCCCAGACTCCTTTGAGTCTGTGGCATCCGCACCATCTCACGAGGTGAGCGCACAGCACTTTGCACACGACTCGGATCCTGACCAGGCATCCTCTGCTGCACCTATTCCGAGCTTTGCGTTTGACCATGATGACATAGAGGATTCTGATCCCATCTTTCCTCCGGGATTCGACCCGGATCATGATATTGAGTTTATCCCGATGGACCAGCCCATGGAGGATCCCGCTGATCCAGTTGATCCTATTGATCCCGAGTTTGATTTCGAGATGGCTGTTGATGACCATGAGCCTGCCTTGGCTCCTGAGCAGGCAGCTGCTCTAGACCCTATGCTTGAGCATGACCCCGTACATGCTGGCATCCCTGTTGAGCCTATTCTAGCTGACCCACCTGTTGGTGATCTCCCTGTGGATGTTCCTTTGTTAGAGGGTGATCAGGTCATTGTTGCCGATCATGTTGATCCACCTCTTGTTGCTGATATACCGGTTGACCATCCTGTTGATCACATTGCACCAGTTGATCCTGTTGTTGCTCCCCCATTTGATCCCGTTCCACTTGAGCCTGAGCACGCACTGTTTGCAGACCACATGGATCCACCAGATGAGCATGCACAGCACGGTTGGATACCTGCTGATGAGGATGTTCCACCTTTGCCCCCTCAGATCCCTGTTACACGACATGTTGATTTTTCTTTTCAGGTTCCTCCGATTGTACCTCCAGCGAGGCCTGGAGAGGGTTCTTCAGCCCATCCTTTTGGGCACGTACCGATGTCTAGCCCCTTCATGCCCCAGATGTCATCTGTTCCACCCTCTACTTCACCGTTTCATGAGGCACCGTTTGACCCCACCAGTGAGCCTTTGCTTTGGTCGACACCACCAGTCATGCTACCTACAGATCCTTACCATCCATTTCATGTGGGACACACTATAGAGGATGTTTTGATGTCCTTCGTTTATCAGCACGAGTCACACACGCAGCGTCTCCAGGAGCTTGAGAGAGCTCAGCTGCCACCATGTTCATGCCATGGTCAGACACACTCTCCTCTTCAGCCATGTCGATCATTACCCCCAGATTATGTTGCTCGCCTCTTTACACTAGAGCAGCAGGTTGCTTATGTCATCCGTACTCAGCGAGCTATGGAGGAGGACTGGCTCCAGTTACGTCGCTTGCTTTACACTTACCTTCCCCCTCCTCCACCGCCATCTGTATAGAGCTCATCAGTACTGCTTGTGTAGACGTTGGTGAGAGGACCGCGATTGCTTTTGATTGCACAGCATTTTGGAGACTACATGATGATTCTGACTTTTGACACATACTTGATGTATTTGATGTATTTGACACTGACTTGATATAGCTTTTGGACAGGGGTGATGTAGCCCCTAGTTGATTGATGATTGTATGACACAGTGATGTACTGATACACTTATTCTGTGGTCTCGATATATAGCAATCGCAGTATTCTCATCATATTTGATTCGCTTGATTGCTTATTTACATTATTATGACATGGGATGTTGTGTGTATAATATTTATGACATGGGATGTTGTGTGATCCATATTTGTGATATATTGATAACATGAGATGTTATGTGTTATTACTATTATTATACGTACGTTATACTATGGCCTGACCGACGTAAACACATCTTTAGAAGATGCCGCCAAGACGTCAACAACAGCAAATGCCTACGACCCAGGCCGAACTACAGCAAGTCATTGCTGCTGCTATTGCTCAATATGCTGCCTCTCAAGGAGGAATGAGTGGAAGCAACTCTGGCAACACTGGCAACAACAGCAATCCACCTCATGGGTGCACTTACAAACAGTTCTTGGACTGCAAGCCCGTAAACTTTGATGGCACAGGAGGTGTTGTCGCCTTTGTCCGCTGGGCTGAGAAAACTGAATCAGTTCTTCGCATGAGCAAATGCGCACCGGAACAGCAAGTCACTTATATCTCTGGGCTATTTCTGGATGGAGCCCTATCCTGGTGGAACTTGCAAGTACAGACACTTGGCGAAGCTGCTGCTTACGCACTGACATGGACCGAATTGAAGGAACTCATGCGCAAGAAGTACTGTTCCCGCGCTGAAATCCAGAGATTGGAGACCGAGTTCTGGCATTTGAAAATGGAAGGTCCTAAGATAGCAGAGTATGTTAAGAGATTCCTCGACTTGTCGCATGTGGTACCTTACATGGTCACTCCTGAGTTCAAGAGAATTGAACGCTTCATTTGGGGATTAGCTCCTCAAATCATAAGCATGGTGACCTCCTCCAAAGCTGCGACTATCACTGAAGCCATTGATTTGAGCGTGGCTCTCACCGAGGAGGCAATTCGTTTGAACAAGTTTGATGAAGTTGAGCCAAAGAAGAAGGAGACTCATGTGGAGTCATCTGGAGGAAACAAGAGGAAGTTTTCAAACTTCAAGCAGGGCACCGGGGTGGTGGTTAAGAAAGGGGAATCAAATGCGCCAGCACAGGATACAGCTGGTAGTAGGAGGAAAGGTAAGGGATATATGGGTACACATCCCAAGTGCAGCTCATGCCAACGACATCACTCTGGTCGTTGCGGGCTGAAAGTATGTGAAGCTTGTGGAAAGACTGGCCATTCGAAGGATTCTTGTTGGGCTAGCGCTGGCCGGGGAGGCCAAGGAGGATTTGGGAACAGAAACAATCGTGGTGGTATTGGGAATCGACCACAAGGAAACAATGGAGGTGATGGAAACCGAGTCAATAACACAAACCAAGCGGGCGCCATGAATCGTAATCAGAGAAACAATCAAGCTGGAAACGATGGTGGAAACGGGCAGAGGCCCGGATGTTTCAATTGTGGTGATCTTGGGCATTACAAAAGGAATTGCCCGGAGTTGAACCAAGCCCGCGGAAGGGTTTTCAACATAGAAGCAAGGGAAGCGCGCCAGGATCCCAATGTTGTCACTGGTACGTTCCCTGTAAACCAACGCTATGCATCCGTTTTATTTTATACTGGCGCCGATTATAGCTTCGTGTCGTTAGAATTTAAGAATATGCTTGGTTTAGCCGCTAGTAAGTTAGATACTCCGTACTCGATCGAATTAGCAAATGGAAAGTTAGTAGAAGCTAATCAGGTGATTCGAGGCTGCGTAATCGAATTGGGAGAGCGTGAGTTCGCTCTAGATCTACTACCAGTCCAGTTGGGAAGCTTAGACGTGGTAGTAGGAATGGATTGGTTATCGAGTAACAAGGCCGAGATAGTTTGTCATGAGAAGGTCGTTCGTATCCCGACCGAAGATGGTGAGACCATTGTTGTTCACGGAGAGAAGCGTGAGACGCCGTTGAGGATTATTAGCTGCCTGAAGGCAAGAAAGTGTTTGCAAAAGGGATGTGCTGCCTTTCTGGCACACATTGTAGATAAGAAGCTAAAGAACCGAAGATCGAAGACATCCCTGTCGTGAGGGAATATCCAGAAGTCTTCCCAGAAGACTTGCCTGGGTTGCCGCCTCAGAGACAAGTGGAATTCCGCATTGACTTAGTTCCAGGCGCCACACCTGTGGCTAAGGCACCCTACAGACTTGCTCCGTCTGAGATGCAAGAACTGTCGACACAACTTCAAGAGTTGTTAGACAAGGGATTTATCCGACCAAGCTTCTCGCCTTGGGGAGCTCCAGTTTTGTTTGTCAAGAAGAAGGACGGTAGTTTCCGTATGTGCATTGACTACAGAGAGTTGAACAAGCTGACGATCAAGAATAGGTATCCCCTGCCAAGAATCGATGATCTGTTTGACCAACTACAAGGTTCAAGCTTCTATTCAAAGATCGATCTTCGATCTGGATACCATCAGTTAAGGATACAGGAGGAGAGTATCCCGAAGACAGCCTTCAGAACTCGATATGGACACTACGAGTTTCTCGTTATGCCGTTTGGTTTGACAAACGCACCTGCAGTGTTCATGGATTTGATGAATCGAGTGTGTAAGCCGTATTTGGATAAGTTCGTGATTGTATTCATCGATGATATTTTGATTTATTCAAAGACGAAGGCTGAGCACGAGCAGCATTTAAGAGCTATTCTGGAGCTGCTAAAGAAGGAACAGTTGTACGCCAAGTTCTCTAAGTGCGAGTTTTGGCTAAGAGAAGTGCAATTCCTTGGGCACGTGGTAAACGGAGATGGAATCCACGTGGATCCAACCAAGATCGAGGCGATCAAGGATTGGGAAATGCCAAAGACGCCAACCGAGATTCGGCAATTCTTGGGTTTGGCTGGCTATTACCGCAGATTCATTGAGGATTTTTCAAAGATCGCTCAACCATTGACGCTCCTCACCCAGAAGGATAAGAAGTTTGGTTGGGGAATCAAACAGGAGGAAGCATTTCAGATATTGAAAGATAAGCTCTGCAACGCGCCAATATTAGCATTACTATAAGGTACTGATGATTTCGTGGTATACGGTGACGCCTCACGTCAAGGATTGGGTTGAGTGTTGATGCAACGCCAAAAGGTTATTGCCTACGCGTCACGCCAACTGAAGGTACATGAAAAGAACTATACCACACATGATTTGGAGCTAGGCGCAGTAATTTTTGCATTAAAGATCTGGAGACACTACCTTTATGGTACGAAGTGCACAATCTTCACAGATCACAAGAGCCTCCAGCATATATTCAACCAGAAGGGGTTGAATATGAGACAAAGACGATGGGTAGAACTGTTGAATGACTACGACTGCGAGATTAAGTATCATCCAGGGAAGGCGAATGTGGTCGCCGATGCCCTAAGTCGAAAAGAGAGGATCAAGCCCATAAGGGTTAGGGCTTTGGAAATGATTGTTCGAACCGATTTTCCTCTGCGCATTCGTGTCGCGCAGAAGGAAGCTCTCAAAGAAAGAAACCTTGAAGAAGAGTATCTCCGTGGGATGGAGAAGTTATTGGTACCAAACAGGGAAGGAACATTGTGTTTTGAGAAAAGGATTCGGGTTCCTTTGTTTGGAGGTTTAAGGAAGGTTATTTTCGATGAAGCTCACAAGTCGCGGTACTCTATCCATCCTGGAGCGGATAAGATGTACCAGGATCTTAAAGATTACTATTGGTGGCCTAGGATGAAAGGCGATGTTGCTGTTTATGTGAGCAAATGTTTAACATGCGCCAAGGTTAAGGCGGAATACCAGAAGCCTTCGGGACTTCTGCAGCAACCAGAGATTCCCAAGTGGAAATGGGAACAAATCTCTATGGATTTTATTACGAAGTTGCCAAGAACGCCAAGAGGCCATGACACTATTTGGGTAATAGTGGACCGCTTAACAAAGTCAGCACACTTCCTACCTATCCAAGAGAAGGATAATACGAGCAAACTGGCCGAAATGTACATGAGAGAGATTGTTACACGCCATGGAGTACCTATCTCAATCATCTCCGATAGAGACGGAAAGTTCGTATCGAGGATATGGCAATCCTTCCAGGAAGCTTTTGGCTCAAAGTTGAATCTGAGCACTGCTTTTCACCCGCAGACCGACGGCCAAAGCGAGCGGACGATACAGACGCTGGAAGACATGCTGAGAGCATGTGTGATGGATTTGGGCGGTAGCTGGGATAAACATTTGCCTCTGGTGGAGTTTTCATACAACAACAGCTACCATACCAGTATTGGTGCCGCGCCATTCGAAGCTTTATATGGGCGCAAGTGCAGATCACCGCTCTGTTGGTCTGACGCAGGTGATAGACAGTTGGTTGGTCCTGACATGGTTCAGGAAGCCACAGATAAGATCGCACAGATACGAGATCGCATCAGTGCGGCTCGTGACCGGCAGAAAGCCTACGCAGATCGAAGCAGGAAACCTCTAGAGTTTGAGGTTGGTGATATGGTTTTGTTGAAGGTATCACCCTGGAAGGGTGTGGCACGCTTTGGGAAGCGTGGGAAGTTGAATCCAAGGTATATTGGACCGTTCAAGATCTTGGAAAGAATCGGGTTAGTAGCATACAAGTTGGATTTACCTGCTGAACTAAATGGTGTTCACGATACATTCCATGTATCCAATCTGAAGAAGAGTCCAACACAAGTTACCGTTGCCATTCCCACCGACGAAATTCATGTTGACGACACGCTCCATTTCGTTGAAGAACCTGTTGAGGTCACAGATTGGAAAGTAAACAAGACCCGCCGGAGCAGTGTCAAGCTCGTCAAAGTTCGTTGGAATGCTAGACATGGTCCTGAATTCACCTGGGAGCGTGAGGACCGAATGAAAGAGAAATACCCCCACCTATTTCCTGAGAACCCTGCTTCTACAAGCAGAACTTAAAATTTCGGGACGAAATTTTTCTAACGGGGGGAGAATGTGACAACCCTCACTAAACCAGGTATCCGTATGATTTAATTAATTATTAATTACTGCCTGATTACTGTGCTTAACTGAAATTGCTGATGAACTGCTACTTGACTTTATTACTTGAACATATCTGCATCATACTTTACATACCGTCACTACATTATTTTACATGCTGAACCTTAGTGACAAACATGATGCCCAAAAGCACAGTAGCATTAGAACGGATAACCTATTGAACATGCTGATAAAGCCAGCATCAGGCAGGCACTGCCTCTAAGGCCTGTATGAGCCAGAAATATTTTACTACACCCATAGTGAGTGTAGGGATACAAGGGTTGTAGAACTGCGTCTCTAGGAATAAGATATAATGACTGGATGTGCTTAAAACGTACTCTAAGCACCAAACACAGCACTTTAATTAACATATCAGCTTCTTGCTAACTAATAAAGTGCCAAAACATGAGGAAAATATTCCTGACACTTTGGGAAATAAGTTGTGTCACTAAAAATGTTATTTACGACACTTAAAAGCTTATTTAAGCACTTTAACGGATTACTATCCAACCGAACAACCGGACTTTACCCGGAACATAAAAATATTGACAGTAACAATATTGATCTTTTTCTGAGCCAGTTAGGGTCCCTGAATACCCTAACACCCGCATTATAGCACATCACACCACTAACCAAGTTAATCACTTAACTACCTTATCTAACCAAACTAAACCCTAACTATCTAGTTGAGATCGAACCAAGACCCCCCCCCCTTGTGACCGGCCCATAACTAGAGGGGACACCCCTAGTACAATCTTGATTATTTTAATTGTTTGTGCATAAAATCTAGGGGACACTTGAACCATTGGTTAACCATGAAGAGTTTGTCTATAAGTAACTTGATTTGGCACCAAAGATCATTCACATTTCACAACACCAAAACTCTCTCTCTTTCCCTTGCTCTAGCTCACGGCCGAGAGCACCCCACCCCCATCCATCATTGTTCGATCTTGATCATTCCATTTCAATCACCTACAAGTGTTAAGGGTCGCATACGAGGAGCCATGGAGCAAACGGAAGACAAAGGACCTCGTTATCTTGCTTTTATCCACCCCTTCTTCGCATAGATTCTTCCCTAGCCTCGAGCTAGAGGTATAACACTTAAAACTCATACTCGAACTAATCTAAGGTGGTTAATAAGATTTGTAACGGTTAAAACTCGGAAACTTGCATTTTGAAGCTTTAAAGTCTACTAAAAACATGAATCTTGATGGTTAAAGGCATAATAGTGGTGTAAAAGTTGTAGTACTTGAAAGTTGTGATTATTTAGGCCCGATCTACCTTGTGGTAGCTCGGATCACCATTTAACCCGGTTTGGTTAAGATCATGGATCTTGACATAAGTTTGTTTCGGACAGTACAAGGGTTAAAAGGTGAAACTCTACCACACGAGAAACATGAACTTGTGTAAAAGTATTTTTACTTGTAAATTAGTGTTTAAAACTAGCGGATCTACGTATCTGCAAGTGGTATTTTCAAAGGACCAAGTGTCGAGAAAATCAAGTTTTCTAAAAGTCGGATAACACACTAACAAGCATGATTTTTACAAACCACAAGTGTATAAACACTTGTGAAATGAAAAGTTTCGACAAAATAACGATCTTTGTAAAAGATGACGGGAAGTTGTAAAGATGGATTTATTCTGAAAACGAGGTTTTTACGAGATTAAACTATTTTATACAAAGATCCACAAAATATAACGGGATCTACACTATAGTTTTCGAAAAAACTACAAGTTCATGCGATTATGCAATTTACATACTTGTCGACTAGTTTGATGTGTCGGAAATTGTTTGATTGAATCAAGAAGTTGTTGAAATGATTTTTGTAAAAGAAAATGATACGCTTGAAAGCGTGGCCACCTCCAGTTACAGGGGAAACTCTGGCGAAATTTTTCTAAAAACATAACACTTAGAATTATTTACAAGTGTTAGAACTATTTTTGATATGTTTTCAAAATATATATTTCGCCATGACTTTATTTACAAATATTCGGAGGTGGGAATTCTCACAAAACTAAACGTGATAAATATATATTTGGTAAATATACTTTTCACAACACTGTTTATGATTATTTTGTGAAAATACACAAATATTATTTTTAGAGTAAAAATAATATTTACAAACGTTGACGAATCCAAAATAATACGAACGCTTTCACGATAAACATATAAGTTACAACGGTAATTATTATTACCACACGATTACTAAAACGTAACTTACGCATTATGCGGAAATGATTATGAACGAATATTTTATCAACGTATTATTTTCGGGGAAAATTATGTGAAATGGAAATATAATATTTTTGAGAAAAATATTTATATTTGGAATTAGAAATGAAAATATATTAAGTGAGACTTAATATTATAAATTGAACGCACATATATGAAATCCCCCATCCTTGGGAAGGAGATTAACTACCAAGTACATGCAAAACATAAACACGAAATAGTTGTCTAACTATTTCCCAAAAACCTAACTATAAAGCTAAGGCACGGCCATCCGTCTAATAGAATTAGTACATGTAGGTCGTCGCACAGCTGACATTCGGAGTACTTGGTAGAGACGCACTGACTGTGAGTTCATGTCCCCCTTTTCTCTTAACTGTTTTCAGTTTTCTAAACTGCGGGGGTGAAATACATGTTACTATTTACGAGTACTTTATACATGGTATGGTTAGCGTAAGGAGGGTTACTACTTAGATCATGTGAATGGGTAGGCGCAACTTGAGGCCATTAATCCTCATTGTAGGACCGAGGGACAGTAGCGGTAGATCTATCTGGGTGTAGCGAGCCCAGCCCCAGGCCCAGCATAACGGACCTCGGGGTGACTTTGTGCCCAACGCAAAATCCCCTACGTTTGAGTCTTCCTGCTTGCACTTCACACATATCAATGGCCTTGCAAACCATTGGTGATCTCTTTTTCCTTATTTGCTACATACCAGGATTTTTGATAAATACAAAGGTTTATTTACTCACTTACACATGAACTCGCTCAACATTATTGTTGATTTTTCAACTTACATGTATTTTAGGGAATTAAAAGATCTGGCACGGTATGGCACGTTTTCCCGCTGCACTAGTTCCCAAGATCATCCGGGGTTTAGGGAATGTGACTCTTTCCTGGACAAGTCACAGTCCTTAAACTGTGTTTATGTTATGTTTAAGTTGTATTGTTTGTTGAACAAGGTTATGGTTGTTAGGGCGTGATCCCGTTTTAAAACAATGGTACTGTATTCGGTTTTAAAACTTAATGGATGATTCTTGCATGTTTTAATTCATATAGCTTTGTTATGATTAAGCTATGGTATTAAGAAGTCACACCAAATTAACCACGCTTCCGCAAAGCCAGGGTGTGACAGCTTGGTATCAGAGCTCTGATCATAGCGAACTAGGATTCCTTCTCGAGTCTAGACTATGATCACTAGGGCTCTCACAAAAACATTTTTACTGCATACCACTTAAGTCCAGATCCAAAACCTTTTTATAAACAAATGTTGAGCGCATTTTATTTATTATTTTTAGGCTCAGTCTGGGAGGCTGAGGCTCGGTCTGGGAGGCCGAGGCTCGATCCAATGGATCGAGGTAGTTGTCTAGTGGGACTAGGGAGTCAGTCTGGGAGGCTGGGAGAATTGGCTAGTGGGACTAGGGAGTCAGTCTGGGAGGCTGGGAGAATTGGCTAGTGAGACTAGGGAGTCAGTCTGGGAGGCTGGGAGAATTGGCTAGTGGGACTAGGAAGAGCAGTCTGGGAGGCTGGGAGGCTAGTGGGACTAGGAGGATTATGTGATATCTTACTTGGTAACTTATGTGATTACTTGATTGTATGGCTGATTATTTGTGCATATTTATGTTTATGTTACAGACTCATGGACTCCGCCGGTACTGGCGACTCGGACACCACCGGACCCATACCTGTAGTATATGCCGACCTCGTATCCTCAGAGCACGAGGTGCACACTTCGGACTACACCAGCACGGACGATGACGATTTCCAGCCCTTCGCACTACCCGAGGGTGCTGATGAGCCTGCAGATGGCCCTCCTGCTGAGTACCTACCTCTAGTAGTGATTCCGGCTCCTATACCCTTAGCCGTCTATCCAGCATATGACTTACTTCTTGACGCCGAGGCTGACGGCGATATTGACCTGTTTGAGGATGAGCCTATCGAGGATGAGATCCCGGACGCAGCCCTACTTCCTGCTGGCGATCTTCTGATGATCGCTGATGCTCCTGCCGAGGACTCACCCGCACATTCACCGGTCCCAGACTCCTTTGAGTCTGTGGCATCCGCACCATCTCACGAGGTGAGCGCACAGCACTTTGCACACGACTCGGATCCTGACCAGGCATCCTCTGCTGCACCTATTCCGAGCTTTGCGTTTGACCATGATGACATAGAGGATTCTGATCCCATCTTTCCTCCGGGATTCGACCCGGATCATGATATTGAGTTTATCCCGATGGACCAGCCCATGGAGGATCCCGCTGATCCAGTTGATCCTATTGATCCCGAGTTTGATTTCGAGATGGCTGTTGATGACCATGAGCCTGCCTTGGCTCCTGAGCAGGCAGCTGCTCTAGACCCCATGCTTGAGCATGACCCCGTACATGCTGGCATCCCTGTTGAGCCTGTTCTAGCTGACCCACCTGTTGGTGATCTCCCTGTGGATGTTCCTTTGTTAGAGGGTGATCAGGTCATTGCTGCCGATCATGTTGATCCACCTCTTGTTGCTGATATACCGGTTGACCATCCTGTTGATCACATTGCACCAGTTGATCCTGTTGTTGCTCCCCCATTTGATCCCGTTCCACTTGAGCCTGAGCACGCACTGTTTGCAGACCACATGGATCCACCAGATGAGCATGCACAGCACGGTTGGATACCTGCTGATGAGGATGTTCCACCTTTGCCCCCTCAGATCCCTGTTACACGACATGTTGATTTTTCTTTTCAGGTTCCTCCGATTGTACCTCCAGCGAGGCCTGGAGAGGGTTCTTCAGCCCATCCTTTTGGGCACGTACCGATGTCTAGCCCCTTCATGCCCCAGATGTCATCTGTTCCACCCTCTACTTCACCGTTTCATGAGGCACCGTTTGACCCCACCAGTGAGCCTTTGCTTTGGTCGACACCACCAGTCATGCCACCCACTGATCCTTACCATCCATTTCATGTGGGACACACTATAGAGGATGTTTTGATGTCCTTCGTTTATCAGCACGAGTCACACACGCAGCGTCTCCAGGAGCTTGAGAGAGCTCAGCTGCCACCATGTTCATGCCATGGTCAGACACACTCTCTTCTTCAGCCATGTCGATCATTACCCCCAGATTATGTTGCTCGCCTCTTTACACTAGAGCAGCAGGTTGCTTCTGTCATCCGTACTCAGCGAGCTATGGAGGAGGACTGGCTCCAGTTACGTC
This sequence comes from Helianthus annuus, assembly GCF_002127325.2. Taxonomy (NCBI): domain Eukaryota; kingdom Viridiplantae; phylum Streptophyta; class Magnoliopsida; order Asterales; family Asteraceae; genus Helianthus; species Helianthus annuus. Next base: position 117,338,175 of record NC_035447.2, on the reverse strand, counting down.
GCTTGCTTTACACTTACCTTCCCCCTCCTCCACCGCCATCTGTATAGAGCTCATCAGTACTGCTTGTGTAGACGTTGGTGAGAGGACCGCGATTGCTTTTGATTGCACAGCATTTTGGAGACTACATGATGATTCTGACTTTTGACACATACTTGATGTATTTGATGTATTTGACACTGACTTGATATAGCTTTTGGACAGGGGTGATGTAGCCCCTAGTTGATTGATGATTGTATGACACAGTGATGTACTGATACACTTATTCTGTGGTCTCGATATATAGCAATCGCAGTATTCTCATCATATTTGATTCGCTTGATTGCTTATTTACATTATTATGACATGGGATGTTGTGTGTATAATATTTATGACATGGGATGTTGTGTGATCCATATTTGTGATATATTGATAACATGAGATGTTATGTGTTATTACTATTATTATACGTACGTTATACTATGGCCTGACCGACGTAAACACATCTTTAGAAGATGCCGCCAAGACGTCAACAACAGCAAATGCCTACGACCCAGGCCGAACTACAGCAAGTCATTGCTGCTGCTATTGCTCAATATGCTGCATCTCAAGGAGGAATGAGTGGAAGCAACTCTGGCAACACTGGCAACAACAGCAATCCACCTCATGGGTGCACTTACAAACAGTTCTTGGACTGCAAGCCCGTAAACTTTGATGGCACAGGAGGTGCTGTCGCCTTTGTCCGCTGGGCTGAGAAAACTGAATCAGTTCTTCGCATGAGCAAATGCGCACCGGAACAGCAAGTCACTTATATCTCTGGGCTATTTCTGGATGGAGCCCTATCCTGGTGGAACTTGCAAGTACAGACACTTGGCGAAGCTGCTGCTTACGCACTGACATGGACCGAATTGAAGGAACTCATGCGCAAGAAGTACTGTTCCCGCGCTGAAATCCAGAGATTGGAGACCGAGTTCTGGCATTTGAAAATGGAAGGTCCTAAGATAGCAGAGTATGTTAAGAGATTCCTCGACTTATTATTTTCGGGGGGAAATTATGTGAAATGGAAATATAATATTTTTGAGAAAAATATTTATATTTGGAATTAGAAATGAAAATATATTAAGTGAGACTTAATATTATAAATTGAACGCACATATATGAAATCCCCCATCCTTGGGAAGGAGATTAACTACCAAGTACATGCAAAACATAAACACGAAATAGTTGTCTAACTATTTCCCAAAAACCTAACTATAAAGCTAAGGCACGGCCATCCGTCTAATAGAATTAGTACATGTAGGTCGTCGCACAGCTGACATTCGGAGTACTTGGTAGAGACGCACTGACTGTGAGTTCATGTCCCCCTTTTCTCTTAACTGTTTTCAGTTTTCTAAACTGCGAGGGTGAAATACATGTTACTATTTACGAGTACTTTATACATGGTATGGTTAGCGTAAGGAGGGTTACTACTTAGATCATGTGAATGGGTAGGCGCAACTTGAGGCCATTAATCCTCATTGTAGGACCGAGGGACAGTAGCGGTAGATCTATCTGGGTGTAGCGAGCCCAGCCCCAGGCCCAGCATAACGGACCTCGGGGTGACTTTGTGCCCAACGCAAAATCCGCTAGGTTTGAGTCTTCCTACTTGCACTTCACACATATCAGTGGCCTTGCAAACCATTGGTGATCTCTTTTTCCTTATTTGCTACATACCAGGATTTTTGATAAATACAAAGATTTATTTACTCACTTACACATGAACTCGCTCAACATTATTGTTGATTTTTCAACTTACATGTATTTCAGGGAATTAAAAGATCTGGCACGATATGGCACGTTTTCCCGCTGCACTAGTTCCCAAGATCATCCGGGGTTTAGGGAATGTGACTCTTTCCTGGACAAGTCACAGTCCTTAAACTGTGTTTATGTTATGTTTAAGTTGTATTGTTTGTTGAACAAGGTTATGGTTGTTAGGGCGTGATCCCGTTTTAAAACAATGGTACTGTATTTGGTTTTAAAACTTAATGGATGATTCTTGCATGTTTTAATTCATATAGCTTTGTTATGATTAAGCTATGGTATTAAGAAGTCACACCAAATTAACCACGCTTCCGCAAAGCCAGGGTGTGACATGAATGATGAGGTGCATATCATGTGTTGGGCTAGTGACTAAATGGTGATTTTGGATATGGATATGCACTAAATGGTTAGTTTGTGGACTTACTAGTAAAGAACAATGTCGAGATTATGTCAAATTCTAGCTTTGAATATGGTTATCAACTATAGAATCATGAATATGTTAGTATGTGTTGAATTGACGATACGTGTGCATATATGTAATTTGTTGATCATGTACTTATGTATGTGTGTGTGTGTCCTACACCATGATTATGAAATGTAAATGGTATCATTGGTATGGTCGACTAGGTTTAGATAAGTATATGATCATATGATAGAAGTATGTAAGTAAGATGGTTGACTTTCTGAAAGTCAACAATGTATGAATAGCACGATTAGGTCTTTGGATGCACTTACAAGGGTAGAGTGATCACGGGATACAAGTTAGATTATTTAATGTGCTATACATGATGGTGAATGAAATTAGCATGGATTAGAATAAGTAAAATTGCTAATGCGAGTCTTATGCATGCTAATAGTTATTTAACGAAAGTCAAGCAACCGTTTGGGTTGTAATTGAATGCTAGTGTTGATGAATATATGTAATAACAATGTTTTGAATATGATGGCATGAATGGGTAGGAGTTTTCACTAGCATGGACCAAAGAATGGAAGACTAACGGGTCAAGCTGAGGCGAGGAAGCAATCATGAACACTAACGCTTAAGGTAAGTGACTCCCGACTCACTTCGTAGTATACATAAGAAATTTTATTGTTTTTGAAGGAGGGGAAATTATGTATGATATACAATAAATGAATGTATTAAGATAAGTAATGATCTAGATAGTCGAAGATAGTTTGTGGGACCAAACGGGTCGAATAAATAAGTATGAGTGAGGAATTGGTAATAAAATATGTAATGATTAAGGACCCGGGCAAGGGTTCTTAGGCTAATACGTAAGGAATTGTTTTACGGATGTTTAGGAACAAGTTTCAAGTGAAACGGATGCAAAACGAACAAGTTATGCGAATTTTAGTGTGAAAATGGGGTGCTGATCTGGGCACCACCGTAGCTTACGGTGCCACCGTAAGCTACGGTGGGAGCTGGAACCTTATTTCTGCCGTAAGGCAGTTTAAAGCTGCCGTAGGGTTTTGGGGGCCACCGTAAGCTACGGTAACCACCGTAGCTTACGGTGGAGGGCTGATGCAAATGTGTAGTTTATGAAGTTCCTTGTTTTTCCTTCGATTTCGGACCCCGTGAACCCATTCCAAGCCTCGTTAAGCATTTATAATGTTCCTCAACCCTACCAAACGGTTATGTAAGTTACTGGCGAGTATGCAACTCCTTCTTAAGACCCGAAACATACCCAAAAGACACTTAAATTACGTTTATGATGGGAGAGTAAGGTAGGGATGTGGGAGCGAGTATGCGGGGCAATAAACTAAGTATTGGATATGCATGTAAAGATTTAACTTTATTCCAACACGTTTAACAAATAAATAAGCAGGAATAAGAGTGAGTATGAATACGAAGGTTTGTATTTATGATACGGCAGTTATTCATGGGGAATTAGGTAAGTGGTATGTACGAGTTAATAGGTATGGATGAATGTATTTATGTATTTATGTAAGTATATGTACATGTGAGTGAGGGTATACACATGAGTAGTTATGATTCGTTTTATGTATGCATGCAAGTGTGTATGTACATCTGTATGCCAGTAGGTAAGTTCGTATGCTCGTATGTCTTCAATACGATTGAGTATTGACGTTAATGACAGTGTATCTTAAGAATGTAGAATAATGCAGGTAGAATGTTGAATTCCCACAAGGGAGTGGATACTCAGACGGAAATGCCTAAATGCAAAGGATTACGGAATGGAAAGTGAAAGTGTATGATTATTGTTATATTCATAATGTATACTAACGTTTGAAATTGTATGGTAAGTGTAGGTTGTACGAGTCCCGAAGGATTACCGAGGCGTGGAGATCGAAGACCGAGTCACAAGTTAGATTGTACGGGAATGCTTGGATAACTAATTTAGTAAACATAGTTTATGTTTTTATTTTGTAAATGGGTTCGATTGTTGTATTCATTGTAAATGTGTCACCTTAAGAATGAACTTCAAGTATGTTAAGACATTCATAATGAAAGAAATTTTATGGTACGTATTTTCTGCTGCGTCTTTTCAGTTAAAGCGTGTTAGGGTGTTACATTTGGACCCTCTAGATCCCTACTACGATAACGACCAATACATTAGGGAAATTTTAGAGAATCCATACCAGGAACCCATGCCCAATACCCAAACCTAGTCCCAACACCTGCACCCCCAATGAGTGCAGAAAATGTGCAAGAGCTCCGAACTTTCGGAGAAGAGATTTTAGAAAGTAGCGAGAGGATGAGACAGGTGGGAGAGTGACTCGTCTGGAAGTACGACGAGCGCAATATGGAGTTCTTGATGAACCCATATCCGTGAAGGTGATGGTGGAAATAGTAATAGTAATAGTAATAGTAATAGTAATAGTAATAATAATAATATAATAATATATATAATATGTGTGTATTTTTGAAAAAAAAAATTCTAAATCATAGCTACGGATGCCTACTAGTAGTGTAATTTTTATTGTAATTTTAAAATTTCCAGTTCTGGTTTGTATTAGATGCATATTATATATAAAAAAAAGAGTAAGTCGCAATGCTCGACGTTTTTGATCAACATGCGTGTTGTGTGATTGGTTGTATTAAATATTATCTTGTGATATTAATACGTGGTAAATGTTTAAAATTCAGATGGACAACAAAGTGAATCAGGAAAACCAGAATGATAATAACCAGAACGACAATAACCCGAATAACGACAATCCAAACAACAATAACAATGGAAATCAAGTGGCTAATAGTGCTATCCAACACATAGTGGCACAAGGAATCATAGATGCAATGCCATTTATTATCCAAACAGTTAGGGAAGCGGATAATAAAAGTAAACATAGTAGTAAGCGACCAACTGAACCAGAATACAGCGTAAACAATGGACCCTTACTTCAAGTGCCCATTCCCAAAAGAAGAAGAACCATATCTTATGGTTGTTCTCATAAAGAATTCTGGTCCTGTAGACTAATAGAATTCTCAGGCAATGAAGGGGCCGTTGCAGCTCTACGTTGGATAGAAAAGACTGAGGCAGTCTTAAAAATAAGCAAGTGTGCGGAAGAGGATACGATAATGTTTGCTTCTAATTTGTTTAAGAACTCAGCCTTAGAATGGTGGAACACTATCCTCCAGTCTAGGGGAAGTGATGGGGTTTACAATATGGAATGAGAGGAATTTAAGAATAAGGTGGAAAGGAAATTCTGCCCTCCCAATGAAAAAGAACAGATAGCAAATAAATTCCTAAGCCTTAGAATGACTGGAGTAGATAGTAAGGGTTACACTACATTATTCTTTGAATATGCTAGAATAGTGTCAACCCTTGCATCACCTGAACCAGTATTAATCTCCCGTTACATCTGGGGATTAATCGGGGAAATTAGGCATGTAGTCAAGGCAGCTAGACCCCAGACTATAGAAGAAGCTATAGAACTAGCAAATACCTTGACAGATGAGTTAGTGCGTACACGAGTAGAAGATCAAAGGAAGAACCTAGCTCAAAGGATTACCCAAGAATTTCGATCTGGAAATTCCAATCATGGAAAAAATGTAGGTTTTACCTCTGCACCTTATTGCAAGTATGGCAAAAGGAAGCACTCTGGAAGATGTTCCATATATTGCAACTTTTGCAAAATATCTGGACACAAGGAAGAAGACTGTAGGAAAAAACTTAACAACAGGATATGCTACAACTGTGGAGAACAAGGTTATATCAAGCCAAACTGTCCAAAACTAGCTCCAACTACGAACAACAAGAATACTAAAAATGCTAGAGCATTTGTTCTAACTGCAGATGAAGCCAAGATGATTCCAGACGTGATTGCCGGTACGTCTTTAGTCAATGATGTTTTTGCTAAAGTATTATTTGACTCTGCTGCGAACCAAAGTTTTATTAATACTTCATTTTGCAAACTTCTCAATCAACCATTAACTAAACTCACACAAGAATGTCTAGTGGAGACAGCAAATAGGGAAACCGTTAGGATTTCTGAAATCTTGCAGGGAGCAAGCATAGAATTTTTAAACCAAAAGTTTATTGCAAACCTTTACCCAATGAATCTGGCAGGATTTGATGTTGTATTAGGAATGGATTGGTTAATAGCCAATAAAGCCAGTATTTTATGTGATCAAAAGTCAATCCAAGTAAATTCACCAAGGGGTGAAAAAATCATAATTAAAGGAGATAAGTCATCTAGATCCACAAAATTCATCTCTATGATGAAAACAACAAGTTATATAAGAAAAGGATCTATAGTGTATTTGATTTCTATAATCACTAACACTAAAGGAAAGGAATTAAAAGATATTCGAGTCGTATCTCAGTTTCCAGATGTATTCCCAGAAGAATTACCAGGATTACCATCGGACAGGGAAGTTGAATTCAGAATCCACCTGCTACTAGGGACAGCACCAATTGCCAAAGCACCTTACCGTTTGGCACCCGCAGAAATGCAGGAACTAAAGAAACAATTAGATGAATTGTTGGAAAAAGGATTCATACAGCCAAGTTCATCACCATGGGGAACGCCAATTTTATTCGTTAAGAAGAAAGACGGATCTATGCGTATGTGCATTGATTACCGTGAATTGAACAAGGTCACGATTAAGAATCAGTATCTATTACCAAGAATCGATGATCTGTTCGATCAATTACAAGGAGCTCGATTTTTCTTTAAAATCGATTTACGATCAGGATATCATTAACTAAAGGTACAGGAAGAGGACATTCCCAAAACCGCATTTAGAACAAGGTACGGCCATTATGAATTTACTGTCATGCCATTTGGTTTAACCAATGCTCTAGCCACATTTATGGACATGTTGAACCGAATCTGTAAGCCATATTTTGATAAATTCATAATTGTCTTTATAGATGATATTCTTATTTACTCTAAAAGTAAGGAGGAACATGCATAGCATTTGCACGCACTTCTAAGTTTATTGAGAAAAGAAAAGCTTTACGTAAAATTTTAAAAGAGCGAGTTTTTGTTAGGACAGGTACAATTTCTTGGACATCTAGTCAATCATGAAGGAATTCATGTGGATCCCACCAAGATCGAGGCGATTACCAAATGGAAAACCCCTAAATCGCCAACCGAGGTTAGAAGTTTCTTAGGATTGGCCGGTTATTATTGAGATTTATTCGAGATTTTTCTAGAACTGTGACAACTGTCAAAAATCCAGGTATCCGTACAATTAATTAATCATCATTAGTGCATTATATTTACCTATGCATCACTTATTGCATAATGTCATTTCATTACTGCATGCAAACATATTGACATAAAGAATGCATTAAGTACAGTTAGCACAGTGAGCGGATAAATCAGCAAAATGCTGACAGAACTCAGCACGTAGGCAGACAATGTTTTGAGACCCAGTATAAGCCAGAAACTAAGTACTACACTAGTATAGTGTGTAGGAAAGTTAGGATCCCAAAACTGCCTTTCTAAGTGATAGTTTAAGTGCCAGAAAGTGCCTAAAACTCACCCAAAGTGCAAAAGGATAAGAAGTATGAATGGGGTGAAAAACAAGAAGAAGCTTTTCAGCTGCTAAAGAATAAGCTCTGCGATGCACCTATTTTGTCCCTACCCGAAGGCACCGATGACTTCGTGGTATACTGTGACGCCTCGCGTCAGGGATTAGGCTGTGTGCTGATGAAGCGTCAGAAGGTTATCGCTTATGCTTCGCGCCAGTTGAAAGTTCATGAGAAGAATTACACCACGCATGATTTGGAACTAGGCGCAGTGGTGTTTGCTTTGAGATTTGGAGGCATTACTTGTATGGCACCCGATGCACAATCTTCACCGATCACAAGAGCCTTCAGCACATATTCAACCAGAAGGAGCTTAATATGCGACAACGACGTTGGGTAGAACTGTTAAACGATTATGATTGTGAAATCAAATATCACCCAGGAAAGGCGAATGTGGTAGCAGACGCCTTAAGCCGAAAAGAAAGGATTAAGCCCATAAGGGTTAGGGCTTCGGAAATGATTATACAAACAGATCGCTCGTTACGTATCCGTGCTGCTCAGAGAGAAGCTCCTAAGAAATAGAATCTTAAGGATGAATATCTCCGTGGGATGGAGAGGAAGTTGGTACCCAATGAGGAAGGAACTTTATGTTTCATGAAGCGAATTTGGGTTCCCCTCTTTGGTGGTCTTAGAGATGTGATTTTCGATGAAGCTCACAAATCGAGGTACTCGATCCACCTAGGATCGGATAAGATGTACCAAGATTTGAAGGATTACTACTGGTGGCCAAGATTGAAAGGTGATGTTGCTACTTACGTCGGAAAGTGCTTAACCTGTGCCAAAGTAAAGGCCGAATATCAGAATCCTTCAGGACTGCTGCAGCAACCTGAGATACCCATGTGGAAGTGGGAGCAGATCTCAATGGATTTTATAACCAAGTTGCCAAAGACACCCAGAGCTCATGATACGATTTGGTTCATCATAGACCGTCTGACAAAATCTACGCACTTTTTACCGATCAGGGAGAAGGATAACACAGGTAAGCTAGCTGAGCTATACCTAAGGGAGATAGTCGCACGTCATGGAGTGCCTATCTCGATTATATCTGATAGAGATGGAAGATTTGTGTCAAGTATTTGGCAATCTTTCCAAGAAGCGTTTGGTTCACAGCTGAATTTGAGCACCACATTTCACCCACAGACGGACGGCCAAAGTGAGAGAACGATTCAGACGCTTGAAGATATGTTACGAGCTTGTGTAATAGACTTGGGTGGCAGTTGGGACACTCACCTGCCTTTGGTTGAGTTCTACTATAATAACAGCCACCATACAAGCATTCAAGTTGCACCGTTTGAAGCTCTCTACGGACAGAAGTGTCGATCGTCGTTGTGCTGTGCCGATGCAGGCGATAGACAACTGGTTGGTCTTGAATTGGTTCAAGAAACGACAGATAAGATAATACAGATCCGAGAGCGCATTAATGCGGCTCGTGATCGACAAAAGAGCTATGCGGACCAAAGAAGGAAACCTTTGGAATTTGAAGTGGGAGATATGGTTTTGTTGAAAGTCTCACCTTGGAAAGGTGTGGCACACTTTGGGAAGCGTGGTAAGTTAAACCCACGATATATTGGACCATTCAAAATCCTGGAAAGGATTGGTACTGTAGCATATAGGTTGGAACTACTTGCAGAACTTAACGGCGTTCATGATACATTTCATGTATCCAACCTGAAGAAAAGTCCAACACAAGAAACGGTGGTTGTTCCTGCTGACGAAGTTCACATTGACGACACACTCCATTTCACCGAAGAACCTGATGAGGTTACCGATTGGAAAGTTAACAAAACTTGAAGGAGTAGTGTTAAACTTGTCAAGGTTAGATGGAGCGCGCGTCACGGCCCAGAGTTTACTTGGGAGCATGAAGACCGCATGAAAGCAAAGTACCCACATTTATTCCCTACCACCCCTGCAGCTACTAGTAGAGCTTAAAATTTCGGGACGAAATTTTCTTAACAGGGGGAGAATGTGACAACTGTCAAAAATCCAGATATCCGTTCAATTAATTAATTAATCATGATTAGTGCTTAACGACTGTGCTGAATTTACAATTAATTGCTTTCTGATTACTACATTATATTTACCTATACATCACTTATTGCATAATGTCATTTCATTACTGCATGCAAACATATTGACATAAAGAATGCATTAAGTACAGTTAGCACAGTGAGCGGATAAATCAACAAAATGCTGACAGAACTCAGCACGTAGGCAGATAATGTTTTGAGACCCAGTATAAGCCAGAAACTAAGTACTACGCTAGTATAGTGTGTAGGAAAGTAAGGATCCCAAAACTACCTTTCTAAGTGATAGTTTAAGTGTCGGAAAGTGCCTAAAACTCACCCAAAGTGCAAAATTCAGCATAAATCAGCATTTAAACAATCTAATTTCATGCAAAAATATGCTTAAATGGTCCTGAATGCTTTCCTAAGTGTCGGGAATTAAAAGTGTCACAAAAGGGTACATAAAGAACACTAAACTGTATAATTTAGCACTTTAACGAACCAGTATCTAACCGAACAACCGGACAGTACCCGAAACATCAAAATTACACTAGAAGCACTGTTTTAACATTACTAAACTAGTTATGGTCCCGGAACATCATAACATATCCTATAAAGATATAACACACATAATACACTAATTAGACATTAGATTTCAACCAAACTAACTTAACTTACCATTGTATCCTAACCAAGAATCCCCCCCCCACCTAGTGGACGACCTCAACATGGGCCCCACTCTTTATTTTGTTTCAATAAAAAAAGGATCTTGTTCCCTAGTTGTGAGCATATTATTCAAGGGTTAAGTTGGTTAAATGTTTATAAGTAGAAACCTTATGATCATAAGCTCATTCACTTCCACACACTAAACACACACTACTCTCTCTTCTCTCCCTCTTGTGCTCTCGGCCGAGATCACCCACACCCACCATCACCTTCATTCCTCCATTCTCATACATTCCAAGAGCATACAAAGGTGCTAGAAGCAAGACAAAGGAGCTTGGAGCTTGTGGAACTTGAAGGACCTCTCTTATTTTCTTTTATCCTCTTGATATCTACACTTGAATCATCCCTAGCCTTGAGCTAGTGGTAAGAACCTTGTACACTCTATTTCACATCTATTTTAAGTGGTTAATGACGAATCATGATAAAAAAAAAAACTTGAAGAACACTAAAGATCATAAGATTGAAACATGAACATAAGCTTGTTTAAGGAAGATATCTTGATGAATATAAGTTGTTATGCGTGTTGATCTTTGATTGTTTGTAGAAATGATGTTGATCATCATATGACTTGCTAGATCATGATTAAAAACATAATCTAGCAAGATGAGGGGATGAACTTGATGAAAGTGAATGGATCATCCTTATGAAAATCATGAACTTGAAAGAATAAAGTTGTTTTCTTGAAAAACCATGATTAAAGTAAGTTATTGATCATATAGATCTAAATATTTATGAATGATTTCTAAAGAAACCAAGTTAAAAATGTAAGTCTTACTAGATCTTGGTTCTTGCATAAACAAACATCATTTTTGGTGGATAAACAAGTGTAGAAACACTTGTGAAGCAAGAAGAATGCATAAAGAAGTATTTTTTAGAAAATATGTTTTGAAGTTGTAAACATCCAACTTCCTTAAAAATGAAGTTTTTAAAGAAGTAAACACATTTTAAAGGGTAACAAGACTTATTAAGAATACTAGTAAGTTACTACAATTTTTTACAAATATTCAAGTTCATGAAGTAGTAGAATATGCATGATTTTAGCAAGATTGGTAAGTAAAGGTTGTTTGTTGATGATTGTAAATTGATTATGATGATTTTTACAAAAGAAAATGATATGCTTGAAAGCTTGGAAACCTCCATTTTTAGGGGAAACTATGGCAAAATTTTCTAAAAATATAAACACTTAGAAAAATATTTTTAAACAAATATTTACAAGTGTATTTAAACCATAAATTGTTACATAAACTTTGCGATAAATTTTTGTTACAAAAATACAAATATTGGAGGTTGGTTTTTATAAATAAAAGTGACTAAGTATGTATTTAGGAAATATATATTTAGAAGACACCATATGTGTGATTAATTGTATATTTTGTGTATTAGTTATATTATTTTAGGACTTGAAATATTATAACTCACAAAATACCAAGAAATTACCATCCAAAATAATACCAAAAATTCCAAAGAATAAATATACAAGCTTACACAAAAATATTGGAGAACTGAACTATGAAATGAGACTTACAAAATATTCCTGAAGATTTAATTCACAAAAGAATATTTTGGTAAATAAAATTTTGGACACCAAAGAAGTAAAAATATGATTTTTACAATTACCACAAGAGTATATCATATTTTTGACAAGGAAAAATATATTATATTTTTTTTGGAAAGTATGAAATATATATTTTCTTGAAATTTTAGAAGATATATTATTTTTAAGAAATATATATTTTCTTACACAAACATGAGATGCCATATTTTTGGGAAAAATATACACTTTCTTAAATAGATGTGAAGTATGTCATTTTTGGGAAAAATGAGTTTATATATATATTTTCCAAGTGAATTTGAAAATATATTATTTTTTGGAATTTATAAGAGAATACAAATATTTTTGCCAAAGAAAATTATAAATAAGTTTTCTAAGTAATATTCATTAAAGTGTATATTTTGGAAATATATATAGGATTTTTATTAACGATACTATTCCGGAAAATTTAATACGAAATTAAGTATAAAGAATACTTAATGAATACAATAAAAATACGTATCCTCGTACGTATAAATACACACCGGAATACGACCTCCAAACATGGCAAAAATGTACATGTATAACCCCATCCTTGGGAAGGAAATACCAGTATAAATACTTGGGAAGTATTATCACAGTAATATTGTTTAACGATTATTCCAAAATTTATAAATATAATTTAAGTTAAAATATTAATTATTTTAACAAATAATTATGTAACTTGGAATAATACCGAAGACACAAAAGAAACGTAACTTAAAGACATTAAAACTGAGTCAAGGCACGGCCCGTTCATTAGTACGTTGTAGGTAGTCGTGTTCACCGAAGAAGCTAGAGTTACGATTGCTGAAGACGCAAGACTGTGAGTTCATGTCCCCCTTTTCTTTTAGCTGTTTTCGTTTTACGACTTCGGGGGTGAAGTACATGTTACAAATGATTTACAAATGAAATGAACTGCTAGATCATGTGAAAGGGTAGGCGTTAGCTTGAGACCAATAATCCTTTAGAAGGACCGAGGGGCATGAGTGATAGATCTATTTGGGTGTTGCGAGCCCCACCCATGAGTCCGCGAGTTGGCTCATGTGGTGACTATGTCGTTCCAGCCGGGAGGCCCGGTGCAAAATACGCAAAGGATTGAGCCTTCCTACACCGGTTCACACATGTTAATGTATTAGCTACACATTAATTGATCTGTTCATTTTCACATACATACTTTCAATGATTTCAAAGGTTATTCATACTCACAAACAAACACATGAACTCGCTCAACTTTTGTTGATGTTTTCAAACTACATGTATTTCAGGGAATTAAGGTGGATCTGGCGGGCTTTCGAGAGTTTCAAGTGTTGTAAGAATAAAAGATGTCATACATGGTCTTGAGATTTGGTTTGGGTGTCCTATCCTGGACAAGACACCACTCCCAAATCTTGGTTTTTATTTAGAGTCTTTTGATGAGTCCTTGAGAACTCTTAAACAATTTGCATGGGTTGTAAAATTTGAATTTGGAGTCTTAATTAAACAATGATGTTTGTGATGTTTTCAAATCTATTTAATGGATGACGATCTATGGTTTTATCATATAGATGTTGTTATGATTGAATGCGATGGTATTAAGAAAGTCACACCATAATCACGCTTCTACAAAAGTCAGGGTGTGACAAGAATAGCCATTCCCTTAACTAAGCTAACCTGTAAATCTGTTAAGTTTGAATGGGGACTAAAACATGAAGAAGCTTTTAGAATTTTTAAGCAAAGATTAACCAACGCACCCATACTAGAGTTACCAGAAGGAACTGAAGACTTTGTAGTCTATTGTGATGCTTCTAAGTTAGGTTATGGATGTGTGTTGATGCAACGTCAAAAGGTTATAGCTTATGTGTCTAGACAACTTAAGAACCATGAAGAGAATTATTCAACCCATGATTTGGAATTAGGAGCCATAATTTTTGCCCTTAAAATTTGGAGACATTACCTTTATGGTAGTAAGTTTACCATTTTCACAGACCATAAGAGTTTAAGGTATGTTTTCGGGCAAAAGGAGTTGAATATGAGACAAAGACGCTGGATGGAGATACTTAGTGTTATGATTGTAATATCTAGTATCATGTAGGAAAGGCTAATGTGGTAGCTGATGCTTTAAGTTGAAAGTATCATGAAAATCCAAAAAGAGTGCGTTCTCTTAAATTAAATCTGCAGATAGATTTAAATGAACAGATTAGAAAAGCACAAGAATCAGTAATCAAGGACGATACTGAAAAAATAAAAGGAATGATTAAGGAGTTAGATCAAGGAATAGATGGAATTTGGAGATTTAATAAGAAAAGAATGTGGATACCTAAATTAGGGAACCTCTGGTGGATAGGAATGAAAAAGGATATAGCAGCTTATGTTTATAAATGTTTAACCTGTTCACAAGTCAAAGCTGAACACCAGAAACCCCTCAGGTTTACTGCAGCAGTTAGAAATGCCAGTATGGAAATAGGAATTGATAACAATGGATTTTGTTACCAAAATACCCAAAACAAGGAAAGGTAATGATACAATCTGGGTGATTGTAGACAGGCTAAGTAAGTCAGCTCATTTCCTACCAATGAAGGAAACTTTCAGTATGGAACAGTTAGCTAAATTATATGTAAATGAAATAGTTTCATTACATGGAATTCCTTTATCAATTGTTTCTGATAGGGATAGCCGTTTTACCTCTCATTTCTGGACGAGTTTCCAAAAAGCGATGGGAACCAAGTTAAATTTAAGCACAACTTATCATCCTCAAACGGACGGACAAAGTGAAAGGACAATTCAGACAATGGAGGACATGCTTAGAGCTTGTGTAATTGATTTCGGAGGTAATTGGGACGATCACTTACCATTAATAGAATTTTCTTATAATAACAGTTAACACACAAGTATCAATGCTGCACCATTTGAAGCACTTTATGGACGAAAGTGCCGAACCCTAGTCTGTTGGGCAGAAATTAGGGAAAAGCAACTATCTGGACCTGAGATAGTACAAGAAACAACCGACAAAATCATTCAAGTTAAGGAACGACTGAAAGCAGCACGTGATCGACAAAAGAGTTATGCTGATAACAGACGAAAACCTTTGGAATTTCAGGTAGGAGATAAAGTATTGTTAAAAGTCTCTCCTTGGAAAGGAGTAGTAAGATTCATCAAAAGAAGAAAGTTAAGCCCCATGTATGTTGGACCTTTTGAGATTATTAGAAGAATAGGACATGTAGCCTATCAGCTACAACTGCCAGAGGAAATGGCAGGAATACATGATGTATTTCATGTATCTAATCTCAAGAAATGCTTAGCTGATGAATCACTGGTAGTACCTCTTAAGGATATAGAGGTAAATGAACAACTTAAATTTGTAGAAAAGCCTCTACAGATTGAAGACGGGAAAGTTAAGAACCTCAAGCACAAGAGATTAGTTTTGGTCAAAGTGAAATGGGACTCCAAAAGAGGACCAGAGTATACATGGGAGCTTGAGTCAGAAATGCAAAGGAAGTATCCACACTTATTCTAGTAGATCTCGAGGACGAGCTCTAAAACAAGGTGGGGAGGATATAACAACCCTCCTAAATATTTTCTGGCACCCCTAATATATTTAAAATACCATAATATGTCCTAAAATACACCCCGTACGCAAAAACAGACCCCAAATACCTATATTTTTATTAAAATTAAATAAAAACAAAGTTTTAACATCGCTCGCGGTCCGCGTAAGACCACACCAGGGTCTACGCGGGGCGCGACAGCTCTGAGTCAGGGTTGCACCCGGTGTCGCCACGTGTCGGGCTCGTGTCGAAGCTATGGTGCTGACCAGTCATAGCTAGGGCCTACTTACCCTACTACGCGGGCCGCGTAGGCCTTTCCTTTCTCTTACGCGGGCCGTGAGGGAAGGTGCAAGGCCACCTATAAATAAGGGCCTTCAATCTTCAGTCGAACTCGCTCATTTCACGCTTTCTCTATTGAATTTCTACATAGATAACGTAATTTACGGCCATAATACCCCCTTAAGTAACGAAGTTCTGCCTCGTTATAAGTATCATAACCCCGGTTACGTATTAGATACGCTGCATATTAATCCAGGGTTCCGTAACAGCTGTCGTGATTCTGCCAGACGTAGTCGTTGGAATGTCGTATCGGGGAGGGTATTACTAATGTAAATATTGGGTTATTATACTAACACATGTGCATTTGTGTAAATTATAGATAATCACCAGGAAACCTTAAAGGAAAACCTAAGACAACAATGTGAGTAATCTCCTTTTTTGTAAACTGTTTTTACAAAACCTTAAATATTTTACAGTGTGATTAAGCAGTGATTGAATCTTTGTAATTCTACAATTACTGCCGGTATGTTGGGGTTTTGTATACAAAATGTGGAACACGTTACCATTGGACAAATAGTTAGCCAATGGGTAATATGACCCACCAGTCAGGATTGACAGTACTGAATGAGTAATTGGGTATATGTAAACGTTGTAATCGCTCTCAATACTGTTTAAATGATAAAACTCTTCTTGATTAAACTGGGATTCACTCACCAATATTTCCCACTGACAAAATGTTTTTAAACGCGTTTCAGGTAACAAAATGTGAAAGTCAACTAGAAGCCAGCTGGACAGCACTGAAGGCTTGGAAAAGTGGCTATAAAAGTTACCTAAATAAAGAAGATGTTTTATTTCAGTAAAATGGGATTTATCCCTATAATTCAGTTTGTAATGAAAACTTGGGTTTTATCCCAATATATTTATTTATATAAAATGTGGTGTTTTACACTGATAAAATATTTCCTAACTACGGTCCTAATGTAATTTCCGCTGGCAAATTGATAAACACCGATACCACCGAACTGATTCTCGCGGCCGCCCGTTCCCGGGACAGATAGGGGGCGAGAGTTGCGACATATTTAATTCTGATAATACTTAATTAAAATAGTATTTAGTTATAAAAATATAGATAAAAAGGTAAATTTAAATCTTAATTTAAAGTATTTTAAATAAGATAATACTTAATGTGGTGAATAAAATTTAGTGAATCCTTATTAAATATATTAGTAATAAATGAGAGGAAATTAGAAATCATTCTGGTAATCGTATGTGAAATAATCCATTACTTGTGGCCTAGTGGTAGAGAGGTTTGGTTTTCTAATAGAGACCCAAGTTTAATTCTTACTTGTGTCACTTTTGTGGATTACGTAATGATAGATATAGCTTAGCCTCCTTGCAGAGGTGTCATGCTCTATCATGAGCCCACCTGGGTTTTCGTCCCACCATGTGTTACGCAAAGAGTTCTGCTCTTGTGGTGGCACAATGACTGTCAAGTGGCAACCGACAGTATCATTTCTCGGGGAAACACTCAAACCAAACTCTGAAGCCAGCATAAACCCGATTAAGAGTTAAGACAACATAGTCTGACTGAAGTGAGACAACGAGACTCTCAAATTTGAAAAGTGTGCTAGCCCCCGCCGTTTTGAAAAAAAAAATATCGAATGTGAAATTTCAATTATGACAGAACACTATCCTACATATACAAAACCAAGAAAAGGTAACAGTTGTTTACAACAAGTGGAGGAAAAGGGCGGTGGCCTTTTCTCTTTTTTTTTCCTGTTTTTCGATTGTATATTTACTTGTCACTTTCTTATTGGTTCAGCTATATTATGATTTTACCCCCAAGTTTAAAATTACGATTTTACCCTATGTTTACATATACATTTACAAGCTCAGGGAATAGTGCCAGGCAAGCAACCAACCTATTTTTTTTAATTTTATTTACAGTTTAAAATTACGCTTTCGTCATTCGTTTAAAATTACGTTTTTGCCCCCAGCTAAAAATAAATTATAATTTTGCCCCTAGCTCAAAATTATGTTTTTGCCCCCGGTTCAAAAACTCATTTTTAATTTTATTCTCAGTTTAAAATTACGGTTTCGTCCTCCATTTAAATTGACGTTTTTGCCCCCAGTTCAAAATAAAATGTTGTTTTTTCCTCTAGCTCAAAATTACGCTTCTTCCCTCAGCTCAAAATTACGTTTGCTCGGCACTTCCCTATTAGACCAACCCATTTTTATTTTAATTTATTCCCAGTTTAAAATTACGCTTTCGTCCTTCGTTTAAAATTACGTTTTTGCCCTTAGCTCAAAAGAAAATTATAATTTTACCCCTAGCTCAAAATTACGCTTTTGCCCTCGGTTCAAAAGCTCATTTTTAATTTGGTTCCCAGTTTAAAATTACGGTTTCGCCCTCCGTTTAAAATTACGTTTTTCCCCCAGTTCAAAATAAAATGTTGTTTTTTCCTCGAGCTCAAAATTACGATTTTGCAATCAGCTTAAAATTACGTTTTTTTCCCACAGTTCAAAATAAAATTACGTTTTTCCCCTAGCTCAAAATTATGATTTTGCTATCAGTTTAAAATTATGATTTCGCCTCCCGTTCAAAATATAATTACGATTTTCCTCTCTGTACAGACATACATGTTACGAGAGAGAAATATTCGGCCTGTTGCCACACAACGCGGACAGGGCAAAAACTAGTTTGTATAAAGAATATAGTGGTAATCGGCGTCTTTGAAATTTCAATTGTGTCCCAAAAGAGATCAATTTTATATGTATAGACATATAGAAAGTGTTAAAAAACTAAAGGTTAAATTATTTAGACTGTGGGGTATGATGGGGCGGGGGTTTGGGGCATGGGTTGATACGTGGACTTCGAGGGATATCGCTGATCAGTTGCATATTGGGTCGGTATGACGGGGCGTGGCTAGCCCGCGTGGGTTGGCCACGTGTTATAATTTTTTTTTCAGTTATTATAAAAATACACACAAAATTAAAAAAAAACCTAAAATTATTATTAAAATTTCCTAAAAAATACAAAATCCTACAAAAAATCCTAGCTACCTATAGCATAGTCAACCCAGCCAATGAGAGCCGGCCCCGGAAGACCGCTAGGCCCGACCAATGCCCGGGCTGAAACCCCCACCCAAGGGGCCACGCTGAAACCCAAGCCCACCCGAGGTGGTGACTTGGACGTTTGTACCCAATCCACGCCCTAACCCCGCCTCATACCTCATAGTCTTAATTTTTATTAAATAAGAGGAGGATTCGTTAGTGTTAGTCGTTAGTTGAAAAGTGAGCGGGATTATTCTCCCGGTCAAAACCACAACTCACACCACATTTTCTCCGGTCCACCTTCAACAGTCAATGTTCTTCCCCCCTTATCCTTCCTTTCCACCACCACCACACCATCAATCAAACACCCCAATTTCCGATGAACACAAACCCTACCTCACCGCATCCTTCCAGATGCACCTTCACTCTCCCAACACTCATCACCTTCACCTTCACCTTCACCCTCCTCCTTCTCACTCCGCCACCCCCCGCCGCCGCCGAGGACGACGTCAACTGCCTCCGCGGCCTCCTCCGCTCCCTCCACGATCCAGATCACACTCTCTCCTCCTGGAACTTCAACAACAACACCGCCGGCTTCATCTGCCAGTTCGATTACGTCGGATGCTGGAACGATCAGGAGAATCGCGTCATTTCGTTAAAACCGGCTGACCTAGGGCTTGCCGGAACGTTTCCCTCGGATATACGGTTTTGTAAGAATTTGCAAACTCTAGATCTGTCTGGTAATAATATTACGGGTGAAATTCCTAGTGAATTATGCACGTGGTTGCCTTATTTAGTTGATATAAATCTGTCTGGTAACCGTTTCACCGGTCAAATTCCGTCAGGTTTTGGTGATTGTGCGTTTTTGAATAGTGCTGATTTGTCAAATAATCGATTATCCGGTAATATACCGGTTCAGCTGTCGAACTTGACTAGGTTGAAAAGATTTTCGGTTGAGAATAATGATCTATCCGGTCCGATTCCATCAAGCCTGTCGAATTATGATTCGTCGAGTTTTGATGGAAACAAAGGACTTTGTGGTAAGCCGGTTGGCAGCTGTGGTGGTTTGAGTAAAAGGAATTTGACGATTATTATCGCAGCAGGTGTGTTTGGGGCTGCGGCTTCGGTGTTGATAGGGTTCGGGGTGTGGTGGTGGTGCGTAAGTAGGTCGAAGAGGAAGAGGAGTGGGATTGTGGGAGGAGATGATAGTAGTAGCTGGACCGATAGGTTGAGGTCTCATAAGCTTGTTCAGGTGTCGTTGTTTCAGAAACCGCTTGTGAAGGTTAGGCTAGTGGATTTGATGATTGCTACGAATAATTTCAGTGAAGAGAGTGTCATTGTTTCAACACAGACAGGGACGATGTTTAAAGCTGTTCTTAGGGATGGTTCTGCTCTTGCGGTTAAGAGGCTTAACGCGTGTAGTCTTCACGAGAGGGTGTTTCAGGCTGAGATGAATGCGTTGGGTCAGATTAGACATCCTAATCTGACTCCTTTGTTGGGGTACTGCGTGGTGGTAGACGAGAAGCTTTTAGTTTACAAGTACATGTCCAACGGAACTTTGTCTTCGTTGTTGAGTAAACAGTCAAGCTCGTTAGATTGGCCCGCTAGGTTTAGAATCGGTCTGGGTGCAGCAAGAGGGCTTGCTTGGCTTCACCATGGCTGTCGGCCTGCGATACCGCATCAAAACATTAGCTCTAATGCTATATTCGTTGATGAAGATTACGATGCTCGTATAGTGGATTTCGGATTGGCTAGGCTCATGAACTCTTCCAGTTACAACCCAAACGAGTCTGTTTATGTAGCTCCTGAGCACTCGAGTACCATGGTTCCTTCTTTGAAAGGCGATACTTACAGCTTCGGGGTAGTGCTCTTGGAACTGGCCACTGGGCAGAAACCTAACGTTGTGACAGCCGGGAAGGAAGGGTATAAGGGTAATTTAGTGGATTGGGTAAATCAGCTCTCAAGCTTGGGACAAATCGAAAATGCCATAGATAAGAATATTCGCGGCACGGGTCATGATGAAAAAATCGTTCGAGTTGTGAAAATTGCAGGTAACTGCATTACTACTCAGCCTGAAGCAAGATGGTCCATGTACCAGGTTTATGAAGCATTGAAGAGTATGGCAGAAGAAGTAGGTCTATCTGAACATCATGATGAGTTTCCACTTGTTTTCGACACACAGAGTGATGTTGTTTGAGCTGTATAGTATTATTACACAATTTCTTCAAGAACGGCTTAGAAGTCCTATATTATTATTTGTAGCATGCAGTTTGGTAATTTATGATTTGTATCTATGATACTACATTGTTTCCAATATGTCATCAGCTCATTTTGTTGCAGAGTTGATCAAGGTTGGTGCCACTGGGCCCATAGTTATTAAAGGCGCTAAGCACACTCAAGGCGCATAAACCTTGCCTGGGGACTAGGCGCAAAGCGCAAAAAAAGCGAGTAACTGAGAAAAATTAAGCGCATAATGAAAAAAAGTTAAAAATATATTATGTATTAGAAAAAAAAAAAAACTATTCTTCAAATAATAAACAAAAGCTATTATATAAAACTATATATCATCTATTTAAAAAAGTTCTAAAAATATTAGTGTATTAGTGTAGAAAAGTAGTTTTCCTTAGATATAAGTAGAAATCTGGCTAGAGAATTTGGCCGGAAACTATCCGAAATCTAGGAATCTCGCCGGAATGTGCGCCTGAACCATTACCTGGAGAATTTAAGCGCAAATTCCTCGACTTAAAGCGCAACTGCCTCGACTCGCCTGAAAAATGGGCCTAGGCGCAAGAAGCGATGGCTTTTAACAACTATGACTGGGCAAAAGGCATTGTAATGGCTAGAAACTTTAACCAACCTGACATCACATAAGATTCTAGCTGCTGATCATTTTTATACCTACTATCACCAACCTCACATCACATAGGCCGGTCAGAATCTCGTAAGAGATCTACTACCTAACTCACTAATTTTTAGTCATCCAAGTGATTTTGTTGAAGTGTGCGGGTATGGTATATATGCACATACACGTATGCATAAGCATATGTTGGTGATTTTAGTGTTTATATAACATATATTAAAATGTAATTGGATTTGAAAATTTAAACAAAAGGATCAACGTAAACGAGGGATAAAAAGGTCCTGTTTCACTTGGATTAAAACTTACTAGTCTATTCGGTTAAAACTAGTATCTTTTGTTTGTCTTTCTTTTTTATATATGAAAATAATGACCTAGGAGATGGTTCAAATGAAAACCAATTTTTAACGTGAAAACTCGAAAACTAACTAAAAAAACCTAAAAAACGCACCATTTTTTTGTAACTTTTTTTTATAAAAAATCGCTAGTTTTTGTATATAAAAAAACTTTTTTCAAAAAAAAAAATTTGTAGTGCATATGTGTAATAATTCACATCTGTACTATTACACATGTGCACTACAATTTTTTTTTTTAATTTTTTTGTATTCCTAAAATAGCGAAAATTGGTATGGAAAAAAAATTGATATGTTTTTTTAGGTTTTTTTAGTTAGTTTTCAAATTTTTACGTTAAGTAGTGGTTTTCATTTGAACCTTCCCCTAATGATCTAACTTATAAACCTAGAGACTAATTATTAGTTTGTTTTTATCTTATTACTCTGCCAAATAAAAAATCCTATCATTTACTTTTGGCAACCCTTTTAAATAATTTGCACACAAGACATTGAAAGGAGCTAGCCTAGTTTAAACTAGTAGTTTACCCGTCCGCGTTCCGGGTGTATATATGATTAACACCATCCAATCTCACTGCATATTTTAATATCACAATGACTTCATATCCAACTATTAAGAACATCAATAAATGTGTTTATATTTAAGATAATGATGAGTTTTTATTTGATTGCGATTAGTAACTACAACTGTTCTTGAGTTGTCATTCATACTAACTTAAAATCTTACATCTATTAACCCCTGTTGTGTTAACCGGAGGAACCAAGGCTTGGTTGATAATTAGGTAATCATTATTTAATAATAAATAAAATTGACAGGAACATTTGTGGCAAACTAATATATAAAAAAGATATAATCAATAAAAAATGAAATAATATATGATAACTTACTCAATATTTTAATTTATTTAAAATAAAAATAAAATCAGTTTGATTAATTATTATCGTTAAAGGGATAATATACATTAAAATTCAAGAAATAAAGGTACATGAATTAAAAGAATACTTAATGAATAAAATAACTAAAGTTAAGGTGAAAATGAGGTAAGGTGAAGGAACATGTAAGCAAGATGTGAAAAAGGACAAAACATAAAAAAGTACAAGGGATAATCACCCATTATCTTCAACCTGTTATCTTCTTTCTTTTTCGGTTCACATTCTTTCTTTTTCGTCTGAAATCTGAAAATATAAATATGAAGCATATATCCTACAAAGGGACAACCAACCCCATTAAATCCTTCTCTGCACCCACGCTTTGGCCAACCCTAACCCACCTGCCCCATCCCCCCTAACCGCGTCATGGTGTGGTGGTGTTGCTGGGTGTTGTTTGCTGATCTAGCACCGAAAACGCTCTACCCTATTGTCAACTTTTGTATCCATCAAGTTGTTGATTAGTTATGATTCTTGATTGCCCGCACTTTGGAAATTTAATAACCTTTTTAGTGTGAGCATTTTAGTTATATTTAAATGTTATACTTTTGCAAGACCCGGACTGGGTTGGGTATTACTTTAATGTTTATTATGGTTCTTGCTCGTATGATTGTTTTGACAAACTGGCGAATATAAGGTAATTAGTATAATGTTTCAATGTAAATGAAATGTCCAAGCACTTTACCTCACTAATTTCTCACCCGTGTTGAAAGTTGTAAGAACTAAGTTGCCTTTAAAAACCAATAATCTCTATAGTTGCGTCATTTTCTTGTAATTTAGAACAAAGAACTATTAGATTTGATAAAATACAAAAAAAAAAACATAGAATACATAACTTTGCCTCTACCTTCGTGTCTACAATTCAGTGGTTCCTTATCAAGGTTAAAACAAATAAAAGAAAATGTAAGTGTTAATCACACACTAAAAGAAAGTACCATTACATAGAGTTAAATACATTAAATTTAAGATGAACTAATTGAATTTACATTTACCTTCCAGTGAACATACCGAATTTTCATAGTCTGGAAAATGCTAGATGACCTGAAAAACTTAACTCATGAATAAACATTAAAATATGACCATTAGACCACTAAACGAAAACAAAATGGATGAGGCAGTATGAATTAGGCTTACTTTTTGTTTGTTATTGTTATCCGATTCTGATCCATCTTTCATGAGAAAAAAAAAAGAAAAAGAAATGTTGATTACATTTATAAAGCTGAAATTTATCGTTGTTGGTTGACCTTTTGTTTTCATAAGCTTTTGCTCTTCTCCAGTTATATTTAAATTGTCATCTTCCTCCTGTAAAGCACATAATATGACAATTAAATCAAAAAGGATAAATTAGGCCACATGAACTTTAACTTTACCTTTAGGAAACGTTTGCCATCTTCAATCAAAACTAAACTGATATTGTGCTTGATCCATACGAGGTTGCTGTTGAGATACTGGAGGTGCAGGATCGACCTTTCCTAAGGTCAAACACTATCACTTTGCCTTTCCTAAGGCAAGCACACCACACATGATTTTCGAAAATGAACGAGTGATTGGATCGAGATTAGGTGTGAAAACCGCAAACTCTCGATTAAAATCGTTCGTTCGACGCGCATTTTTACTATAAACACGAGAATTTGCGTTGAATCAGGAGTGACATCCCCACTTCGACGCAAATCTCCCTCTCTATCTCGTGATTCTATTACACGAATGGGAATGCAGTCGTTGAGCTAGGGGTGAAACCCGAATCTTGATGACTTGTTCCACTCTCTATTTTGGTTTTATAAAACTCTCACCAAGGTCTCGATGGATTCTAACGACTCGAGTTGCGTGAATAACCAAAGGGATGCGTGCCATTCACCGTATGCCGGTGAGAGAGCACAGTCTATTAGGTCAAAGCGTGTACTCGAAGTCCTTGAGAATAGTTGAATCGCTTTGGGTAGCCAATGTCTCACACCCAGACACTCCAATCGCCGATTTTATGTGTTTATGTATTTCGATTCTGAGCTCTCAAACCGCTGATTCTTCGATTTTATGTGTTTTATGTGGTTTTATGTGTTTATATGTTTCGGTTTTGGAGACTATACGCCTTTCGCTTTTTGCTTTGATCAACACGCACAACTCATACTACACATCTATCTCAATACGCTAACAAATCGCAGAACTCTCGTACGCTATGCTATTTACTATATACTCGCAGTCGCTACTCGCACTCTGGATCGCTTTACGCAGCTTTGAAGGATAGGTGAATACGTGCAATATATGTAGGTGAATACGTGCAAAATATAGTTGAAGATGTGCTTACGTGGATTACCTCTTTATCATAAAACATAGTTTTTCATCATTAGATATGCTCCGACCCGTTCGTTTCGTGTCGGAGCCATATCTTGAATATCATCTTAATCGTATAAGAAACTTTAAGAACAAACACATACTCTACAAAAAGTGTAAGTTTCACTTACCTTGCATCCGGTTATGCTCTTTTTCCGCGTACTCGATCCGTTTTACCCGCTTCTTTCCCAAGTCTTCATCTAGCTTGTCTAGAGTCAAACTATCATCATCACAATTCGTAAGACGGTTAGATTAGTCATAATCATTTACGACTAGTCCATCCTACGGGTTTTATGTCGAATTTATCATTCGTCCATATCAAATACCATTCGATCTAATCATTAGTCGGTTTGACTTTTTAAAAGTCAATTAACTTATCAACATATTCAAATGCACATTTGGTTCAATGAACTCACTTAGGCATATTTCATCCGAACTTTTAACGAAATCAAATTTTACATACTAACTAGTAGGCCGCGATTTCATTTAGGCGTTTCATATCACTGAAAATGGGCTGTTTTTTGTGACTTGTTTAACCTGTTTACAAGTCTTCAAAAATTATGATTTTTTTATGTGGCGTACCTCTCGGAGTGTTAGGCCTTGTGTTAAATTTTCAAGATCTAACTCTTTACCAAAAATTCGTAAAAATTGATTTACTAAGCTGCAATCAGATTCGTCACTTCTGACTGCAGCTTACGGAAAAATTCATTAAAAATTCCTCTTTTATCCGATTGATAAAATTCCAATTGGAGATTCTTTTAATCGCTTAAAGCTATCTACAGTAAAAATTTGAGATCATAACTAAATTCCTAAATTAAGTTATGACATTCGTAATGGGCTGCAAATTCTGCCAGAAAACGCAGCTTGAACCTTTGATACGGAAAATTTCATAAAACGCTCAATTTTCGTCGAAAAAATGTGATTCCAGTGGGATTTTAAAGATATTTCCTGGAATTACATTTTAGACTCAAGAAACACATGTTTTTATCACGTTTTGTTCAGGTTACAGCCAATACAAGTCGGCTGTAAATTCTGATCAGGAGCTGTTTGAATTCAGCTTTCAATTTAAGCATGTTCTTGACATCATAACACTAATTTTTAGCAATCAAAAACCTTAAAAACATCTCATACATGAATTTAGCATCAACAAAATCTGAATTTACTTGAGCTAGGCATGATTTCAATATATTCTTGTCTAGGGTTTACTCCTAAACACTATTTCACTTCAATATCATCCATACCAGAATCATGCAACATCAATTTCGAATTTCTTATGTATATCAAGAATTCTCAACTTCATAAATCTCAAAAATTCGACATACCTTACGATCCTCACGACTAGGTGATTGTTTCTATGTATACATTCATCGATTTGGGGCTTGAATCAAGCTTCAATCTGTTGATTTTGCTGAAGTTAGGGTTTGAGCCCCTTTTTTGTTCTCCTGGTCGATCTCCATCAGGCACACAGACTGTGTGTTGTGTTTTTATTTTTGATTTTTAATAACCCAAGTTTCTCACTTAACATTATTTGCCCCTCATGTTTCGTTAATTAGTAAGTAGGCTACAACCTACTTGTCTTCAACAATATTTTGTTTTATTAACTAGGTTAAACTTTCCTAGTTAGCTTAGTGAGTTCGAGATAGTCATAACCCGTTTTATTTTAAGTCCTGTTAACTCGGGCCTCTTCACATACTTTGTTTTTCTCAAAAGCTTTCGTTCAGCTTTTATTTAGTATTAGGCTTATTTATTTAAAAATCCTAATATTCACCGGGTTGCTTTTACCCCTAACGGTAATTTACCCGTCTTTTAGTACTAACGTAGTTTAATTACCAAATCTGTTTTCAGGGTGTTACAAGTCTACCCCCCTTAAAGAGGTTTCGTCCTCGAAACCTTTTCTTACATAATTTATCGAGTTTAACTTATGCATTTTCTCTCGATAATCAATTGAGCATTGCTCATATTTTAACCAATTGTTAGTGTTACCAGAAAAGTGTGGTAATATCTTTTTGGTTATTAGTCATCTACGTATCTCACACGACATAATACAACTTGAAATAACATAATCTCGTTATTTCCACTAGTTTAATTAACTTTGCAATATTTATCGCTCGGCTCTAATGTGATTATACTTCACATTACACTTCTTGACCGTGATCACGCCACGCCATGCCAAATTTTATATCAACTTTTATTTTCAAAAATATCACTTTTCGAATATATCGTCTTGCACCTGTCAGTGTCAAGACTTATATCTTTCATGTTAATCATTTTCCGAATTCGTTTCATAATATTCGTGTTTGTTAAAGCATTGTTTCTCACTAATACTGAATTTTAGTTTAACGCTTTTCTCTTGAGCTCATGTCAATTCTAAGGAATTTACGTCCAAGGATTTATTCCCTTCCGTTGTCATTTCAGTAATGACTTCATCCACTTTGGTGACGTAACACAATTTAAATAATTGTGAATTCTTGTCATTTTTTTGCCCGTTTAAATGTTTTAGTGAAAATTCTTCACTTTTGTCAACCAGACCTTTCACAATCTCTTCGCTTTTAACCAATTTAATTAACTTAGCGAAACCCATCGCTTTTATACGAACTTTATCTCCCGTTATTATTTTACGCGGGAAGTTACAACCAGTTTCCTTGTTTTATACTATTGACCCGTAGGTTCTTTCGCTTAGCCTCGTAAGCTATTTCTTTGTATTTTCACATTTTTACCTTATTAAGGTGAGACCCCAACAATTCGCTTCTTTCCATTTGCGACCCGAAGGTCTTCTTGGTCCCGTAGACCTTAGCCTCATTTATAATCTCGTAGGTTATGATAATCCCGTAGATCATCTTTTATTCAAGTCTTTATTCAAAGGTATATACATTTATATGTGTATATGGCGTTAAGGCACCTTTTTTTATCAAAATTATTTATTTTCGCCTTGGTATTTCCTTTGACCTTGACCGTAGTCTAAGGCTACATTTGTTTTCTTTCGGACAAATTTTCCGACTTTATGACTTCTCACGTCATTTATGCGTCGGTTCATCTTATGCTCACCATTATCCAGTTTACATATATTCGCATTTGATTATGTCCAATTACCGGGCATCATTATTCTTTTGCTTTTAACGCTACCGTTATCCCGCTTGCGCTTACTCATGTCATCCGACATTATATTATATTCGACCTGTTTGACTCATTCATGTGAAATTTTATCATTTACAGATGTCAACTTCATTCTTTGTTCGACCCGTTCAACTTTAAAATAGTTGAACATAATTTATCAAAATTTGTATTTACACTATCTTGTCATCTTTTAGTCATGACTCAAAACCCGAGTCTTTTAACTTTCCATCCGAGTTCCCGTTTCTCGGTCTACGCAGGTGTTTAATCCTTACCCATCAACCGGGTATTTTACCGAAGTCGTTATTATTGCAACCCTCCCGGTATGCATTAAGACTTCGCTTCACTTTTATATTCCGACTTTGTCCTCAAGTTTGACGTTTTACAAAAACGGCCCGTTAAGAGGCACATTTGCATTCTCCGGGTTCGAGTGTAAGTACACCCCTCCCAATTCATATCTTAATCATTTTACATTAATCTTTGCCCCTTCACTCGGGCTCATTATCCTAATGTAATACGCTTCTGTCACCCGGCTGTGCGTTTACATTATTATCAAATGTTTCGCTCATTTGATTCATTTGGGTACTTTTTAATTTGTCCCACTCACCCCGTCCTTACTACATCGGACGTAAATGTGTCCGCTATAAGAAGCTCACGGTATCATATGCCACTACTTACTTGGCCAGAGTAAGCGATCAACACATGATACACATGACCTTTTTATAGCTTTTACATCACACCCTATGTAAGTAATGCCTCTATTTATTTCATATCTCTGATTTCATTTAGTAAAACTTTATTTAATTGCAAAACAACAATCATTAGTTTAACTAGTTTTACATTTGAACATATAAAATGTTTTTCTTTTCTATCGAACTATTATATAATCACATTTGTTAATGTGATCGCTACTTTTCTCAATAGCATTATATTGAGAGTTTTCCATTTGGATAATTACCCCCCATCCAAGTTTTCATATAAACTATTCCTATTATTTCTTTGTTATTCCTCATCATGAATAGCACATGTTTTATTAAACTTCTCTTGGAAACATCATCCTGAATAGATATCCTATTCAGGTTTTAT
This sequence comes from Helianthus annuus, assembly GCF_002127325.2. Classification (NCBI taxonomy): domain Eukaryota; kingdom Viridiplantae; phylum Streptophyta; class Magnoliopsida; order Asterales; family Asteraceae; genus Helianthus; species Helianthus annuus. Next base: position 117,308,582 of record NC_035447.2, on the reverse strand, counting down.
TAGATATATGCAACCATCTTTCCCTACGTGTTTGTAGCATATTACTACTTATGCGATTAAATTTAAAAGCGTGCACCTGGTAATGCTTGCCCTTACGGGCTTCTCTTGCCATTAACTTTGTTCGTGATCGTCGTGCGATTTAGGTCCTTAATGAGTATGCTCTGCTCGTCATACCTCAGACTGTTCTACCATCATATCCACAATTCGCTCAACTCTCGTCATCTTCATATGTGGGTGTTCTTCAACTAAACATTTTACTGTACGTATCAACACACGTGATTTCGTTAACTATACCTATCGTTTTCATTGGGGTAACGTGTATTACACAATAACCCTATGTGTTGTTCACAACACTTTAATCATACTAAACCATTAACATACTTGTACTTACCGGATTTGCGATCAAGCCTCGAACCGAACACACTTACTCTTTTAACCTTGAGCTCTGATTACCAACTTGTAACACCCTTGTTATTACTTTAAAGGTTTTCGTATATATAACGAAAATAAACATGTAATTACGATTAAGGATCCTTAGAAAATACTAGTAATTTAAAACTTTTACAACTTAAAAGTTTACAACATAATGTAATTAAGTTCGTCATTTAAAAGTAACAATGAAACGTCGTGCGAAAGCTTGTTTCTTGATCGTGTTCGGTTCTTCATTTAGCTTGATCGTCCTCCGGTACTAGAAATTTACCTACAACTCATAAAACATGAGTTAGATTAGTCATACGTAGCTTAAAACGTATTTAAACGGGTTCGCAATGCGTATAATATTAAAATAAACATTTTTTATGGAACCCGTCGCATCGCGCGACGGCTCCTTGCTTTTGCCGTCGCGTGGCGCGACGCCCTGTTTTGTCCAGAATTGTTTGTTGCTGAACTACAGATTCCCAGCTCAAAAACTCAAACTTATGATTCACAAAAACGTCCATAACTTTTGTTCTACTTATCCGATTGGCGTGATTCTTTTTCTCATGCGATCGTAATTTAATTCTTCATCCTATGGAGTTAAAACTTGATATAAAACTACTTAAAAATTCGGAATTTCAAGCTCTCGACTTGAAATTCTTGTTTAACACTTTTGACCCAATTCGCTTGTTTAACTATAATCTTATTCATACGTACCTGGCTCGGATCAACACAATGACCCGTTTTTAATACCTTGTCTCACTAAATTGTTAAATCATAGCATTGATAAATCGTAAGCTGTTTTGTCCTGTAAGCATAAGACTCGACGAACACTTATTAGTCATTATTTGTCAAATGGTATCTACATTACCATTTGACCCGTTTGGTCTAAACAATTTAAACACTTTGCGCTTATATTGGAATGGTATCTATTTACCATTTCATTAAATAACTAAATTCAGATTTCTCACCTCTTTAGCTATGTCTCTTAAACCCTTTTTCCTTACGCGTTTAGCCCGACATGACTTATGTCGCTTAGTGTTGTTCTATATTTCAACTTTTACCTATTTGTTCGTGACTAAATCACCGTTTTCCCCTTTTCGCTCGTTTAGGCTTACTTATAAAGTAGCCATTCGAAAACCCATTTTTATTCATGTCACTTCATGACCATTTTGCCTCTTTATCATAAATCATAGTTTTTCATCATTAGATATGCTCCGACCCATATCGTTTCGTGTCGGAGCCATATCTTGAATATCATCTTAATCGTATAAGAAACTTTTAGAACAAACATATATTCTACAAAAAGTGTACGTTTCACTTACCTTGCATACGGTTATGCTTTTTTTCGCGTACTCGATCCGTTTGACCCGCTTCTTTCCCAAGTCTTCATCTAGCTTGTCTAGAGTCAAACTATCATCATCACAATTCGTAAGACGGTTAGATTAGTCATAATCATTTACGACTATTCCATCCTACGGGTTTTATGTCGAATTTATCATTCGTCCATATCAAATATCATTCGATCTAATCATTGGTCGGTTTGACTTTTTAAAAGTCAATTGACTTATCAACATATTCAAATGCACATTTGGTTCAATAAACTCACTTAGGCATATTTCATCCGAACTTTTAACGAAATCACATTTTACATACTAACTAGTAGGCCGCAATTTCATTTAGGCGTTTCATATCACTGAAAATGGGCTGCTTTTTGTGACTTGGTTAACCTGTTTACAAGTCTTCAAAAATTATGATTTTTTTATGTGGCGTACCTCTCGGAGTGTTAGGTCTTGTGTTAAAATTTCAAGATCTAACTCTTTACCAAAAATTCGTAAAAATTGATTTACTAAGCTGCAATCAGATTCGTCACTTCTGACTGCAGCTTACGGAAAAATTCATTAAAAATTCCTCGTTTATCCGATTGAAGAAATTCCAATTGGCGATTCTTTTAATCGCTTAAAGCTATCTACAGTAAAAATTTGAGATCATAACTAAATTCCTAAATTGAGTTATAACATTCGTAATTGGCTGCTGATGCGTGTCAGTGTATATATGTTTTTAGATGTATATTTAAGCCCTTTTTACACTTTTAGCCAAGTTTTAAATTTATAAAACACGATATTCACTAACACTAAACACACATATGGGCAAGTGCACCCATCGTGGACGTAGTATAGTGTTGGTAAGATACCGAGGTCGTCCAAGGACACAAGAGCTTTTAATACCGGTTTATCCTCAACGTCTAATCAAATCAAAAAGGTTAGAAAAATGTTTTAAACTAAGAAAATAAAAAATAACTAAATGCTGAAAATAAAAATAAAATAAAAACAGATAGACAAGATGAATCACTTGGATCCGACACGTGTATTAGTATAACCTTTGATTATTTTCGCACTTTTGCACTTGTTTAAGAGATTATCTTAGTTATTGTAGTAGGCCCCTCTTTTGACGACGACCCGTTACCCTCAACCCAGTAGTTTGAGTCAGCAAGGATACAATCCTAAAGGGTCGGATTATTGAAAGATAATGAATTAAGTTATTAATGCAAATTATGGTAGGCCCCGCTTTTGGCGGTGACGTTACCCTCGGCTAAGTAGTCTGAGTCAGCAGGGATACAGTCCTAAATAGCCGGGTTATAGTATTAATAGTAGTTAACTTATGAGGGGGTCAAAGAGTTTGGATCCCCGCCATCCAATACCTATGGGCATTGAAGGAGATCCTACTAAATTTGACCCAGGTCCCAAGCAGGACCTCTAAACGCTGAACAAGGGCAAGACCCTTACCAAACCGTTCCCTTAACCCCCGACCAGGTAGCCAACATACCTCCATATAGACCGTGGAGATATGAATGGTGAAAATCTTTAATTTTATATAGACAGTGAAATAATGCCAAGACACCACGGACAAACGATAAGGAAAGATCACCTTCAACATAAGTAACTAGTTATTAAAGTCATTAATACAAAACCAAATAAAAAGTGCAAAAGATTAAAAATAAAAAGTATTATACTAAACACTTGTCTTCACCAAGTGATGTAAGAGACTTAGGCAAACATGGCCTTGATTGTCAAGAACTCTTACGATCAATCTTGGATCCCGAGACGACTCACACACTCTACGATGGACAATGGATGATGGTGGTGGATGATGGTGTTATGGTGGTGGTGGGTGGTGGATGAGGTGTGAGAGAGGTGGTGTGCCAAGGGATGAGAGAGAATGAAGCCAAGCTCCTCTATTTATAGGCTGGACAGAAGGCTGGACACGGCCCCGTGTCCGCTGGACACGGCCCCGTGTCCGCTGGACACGGCCCCGTGCCCGCTGGACACGGCCCCGTGCCCGCCTGACACTCTCTCTCCTCATTAATTGTAACTGCGAATTACAATTAATGCGCCTGCTGTACTTTCACCACGCCCCCGTGCCCGCTGGACACGGCCCCGTGGTGGGCAATGGAAGCTTCTACTGGTTTGTCTTTTCTGCTGCTTCCTGGGCACGCCCCCGTGTTCGCTGGACACGGGGCGTGTTCAGACTCTGTTTCTTCTCCTTTGCCTTGGGAGGTGCCGTTGAGGGTCCGGGCAATCCACTTTTGTTCCTTTTTCTTGTATTTATGGTAGAATTAGTTGTCTTTTTGCTTCTTTTGTGATTTTGAGCTCATTTCATCCTGAAAATACAAAAGGAAGACAAAAACACTCTTTTTCCAACATTAGTACTTAAAAAAGGTTAGTTTTATGCCTTAATTGATGTGATTTATATGTTGCATTTTACACACATCAAATACCCCCACACTTGAACTTTTGCTTGTCCTCAAGGAAAACTCTTTAAATGTGGCTTACACTCCCAAATGGAATAGGTAAAAGAGAAGTTTTTCAGCTTGTCCTAGAGTGTCGGGAATCCAAGGTTTTTATAGGTTTTATTTTTATTTATTTACAATCCTATTCGTTATGATTTATTTTGAACGTTTCATAAGATGAATTACTTATTTGGGCATAGCATGCCTTATTAAAATTCCATTTATATACAAGTTCACATACCTCACGGGAGATCACTCAACACTCGGCCGAAGGTGTATATTTTAGTGAATCACTCGAGAGCGGCACGGAACTTACGTCTTCCATAGGCTTGCCAAGCAATCAATCCTCCTCCTTTTTAACTTTTTACCTTTGTAAATATCAAGAGGACTTTTTGGGTGAAGGCTTGGGTTTAAAGGTGGGTGGTTGGTTAGTGGTTAGTAAAAAGGGCGAAAATCGTAACACGCGTCGGTTTTCGTGAAGTACCTTTTTTAGTGACTTTTTATTTTGAAGTATTTCTCCAAACAAGCTTTTATAGCTTTTGTTTGTTTTTGACTTCATCATTTTTTTTTCAATCGTCACATAAAAAGGTGAGTTTTGCGAAAAAGCGAACTTGTTACTAAAATTAAAAAAAATAAAAAGGTTTTTGGTGGGTAAAAATGGTTTTGGGGTAATGAAATGAAAGGTTTAGGCTCAAAGGGGCTATATAGGGGGATTTTGGGTAGGTAAAAAAAAAATAAAAAAAAATAATGGTTTTGAAAGAAAAAATGGTTAGTCCTAATGCCTCCATCATTTACTTACTTGGGTTTAAGTTGGTAAGGACCGGGAATGTATCGTCGTGGCAAGTTCTAGATTTGTAAGGACCGAACGGCTATTCACACAAGAAACGAAAAATGAGCATTTAATCTAAATATGTGTATTTTTATGCTCAATAAAGGCTCAAAACTCACTTTTGTGGGAATGGGTTTTTAATGTGACCAAGCATATATAATCGAATTTTTAACTCGACTTGTTATACCGTTTCATAATTTTCTTATGTTGGTTCCTTTTTTATCACGACGCTATCGGTTGTAAACTTGTAAAAATATAACCTTTTTAGAACTTGTTATTCCCAACTTAAACTAAGACAAGTAAATAAAAAAAATAAAAAAGTTTTTGAAAAAATTTGGGGTGTTTAGCGGTTCCAATAGAGTTTTGTGTAAGGCTTGTGTTTAGGATTTTGCAAAATTTCAAGGTTTTAGCATCCCCCCCACACTTAAGTTACACATTGTCCTCAATGTGTCCAAAAATAATATTTTTGGTTGATTAGAATGTATAAAAGTGGGTTAAAAAGCAAAGATTTATGTTACTGGCAGTCTGGACACGGCCCCGTGCCCATTGGACACGACCCCGTGGTGAACTGCCAGTAACGATAACTTACAGAAGCTGAACACGGGGGCGTGTCGGCTGGACACGACCTCGTGTCTGGCAAAAATTTGCAGGTCAGTAGCCAAACAGCAGATCTGGGAGATGAACACGGGGGCGTGTCGGCTGGACACGTCCCCGTGTGGACAGTCTGTTAGCCTGAAAAATAGGTTTTGTCCCCCGGTTTCTCCATCATGAGGCTGCAAGTGCTAATGTTTAGCACTCTAACCCTCGTATTGCACCTGTTTAAACATTAAATACCAACCAAACAAGCACAAACCATCCTAAATTACCATCGTCAAGCATCATCCAAACACAAAGTAAAAATAAAACAAAGATAAAAAGTAGTTAGAGAAAGTAAATTGTTCGACAAATGGCACGCAGGCCATGAATTGTTTGATAGATAGAAGGGCACTTAAACCTGTGGGCTCATCACCAACCAGCCCCTTGTTCCTCCAAGCCCCCTACTCCATGTCTTCATCACTACCATTACCTCCACCCCCTTGCCTCGCCATGTACTCCCGGATGCTACCGATATCATCTTGTATATCGTTAATGTTGCATTCGATAGCTCCAACCCGGTGGTGTGTGTTGTTGGCGAGGTTGTAGGTGTTCCTTGAGCACATGAGGTTTTCCTGCAAAAGATCATGTAAACTTTGAAAGTTAGGAAAACCACCTCCTTGAGAGGAGGATTGGCCCGCATCGCCTTGGGGTGGATATTGAAAATGGGGATGTGGTGCATGAAGAACTAGAGCCTCTTGCGGGTTCCATGCATAGCCTTGCGTTCTCTGAAAGCTCACCGTCCCGTCCTCCGCTTCATAAAGCAAGTTCATGGATCGGCAAATGTGATAATCGACCCGTCCCGACCATGGACTCCTTTCGAAGGACCTTGGGATATTCGTGAAGTGCTTGAAAAGACGGTACACCCATCCTCCGAAGAAGATCGGTGTAGGAGCATGAGCAAGGCGGTTTAGGTGCATGTTTCGCAGTAGGAGGTACGGAACATCTAGAGGCTTCTGGTTGTGGATGCAGTGAAGGACAACCAAATCTTTCAACCCAACAACGCCACTACTGTTGTGGCATTGGTTCAGCGAGTACGATAGGAGCCTGTGGATGTATCGGTATAGCGGGTCCCTCAGTTTGGTACTTTTGGTGCTGCTCGGGTTGTAGATTCCTTCACCTATTTGAGCCCATGCGGCTTGGCGTTCGGTTGCATCCAAGTCTCGTAACCCCCCTGTATTCTCTTCATTCCCCGCTTCCTCTTCACTATATAGCCCAATGATGGCTCCAAACTGTGCCATGGAGGTTCTAAACGTGGTCCCATCACATCGAAATTCGACCCCGTCATGATCAAACGGTTCGCGCCTCAAGTTGAAAATGAAGGTGCTGTAGAACTCCATCGTGCATTGATGTACCGACCTTAGTCGGGTGGTCAATGCGACATGCAGTGGACCCCTCACAATGTTGTTGAAGCGGTCAAGTTGGTTCACCATGGTTAGCAAATCAGTACACGCCCGCCTTTGGTACTCTTCCGGTCTTGTTTGTAGAACCTCGTACCGTGCCCTAGCGTCCAGTTCATTTGCGCTAAACCTTGTGAATTTCGACATCTGAAAAGAATACATAAAAAGTTAGTACGAAACAAGGAAAATCAGAGTGAAACTGCAAACAGTGGGCTGGACACGGCCCCGTGTTCAGCGGACACGGCCCCGTGTCCAGGCGTCTGTAACCCAAAAATTCCATTTTTCGTCCCGGTTTCGAAAACCTGAAAATTTTTAGCCCAATAGTAGCGGTTTCCCCCGAAAATGAAACCCTAAGTGTCATTTTTCTCAAAACAAACCGTTTACCCTTTCAATTTCGTGTTTTTCGGTTCAAGAACAAGGGTTTGGGGTTTCATTTGGAAATCGGACAAATCTATCAACAATACATGCCTAGTTACTTTCTACTACTCTAATCTAAACTACTACTAACAAATTTCATCAAAAATTTTGAGTTCGATCCGGATGAACATGAAGAACCCTAGATTTTTCCCCAATTTTTGATGTTTTAACTACATGCAAGTAACTAATCTAACTACTAATGAAGATAGAATCATACCTTGACGTTGTTAGATTCGGTGGTGACGTAGAAAAACTGCAGAAAATCGCCTTAAACCAGAGAGTTTTCGGCTAAACGGGGCGTGTATGGTGTAACTGATAGGAAAAGAGGGTTTTATCCCGACAGTCGCCTCGACACGGCCCCGTGTCCAGCGGACACGGCCCCATGCCGGGCAAAGTTTTTTTTTTTTTTTTTTTTTTTTTTTTTTTTTTTTTATGTGCTCGTGTGCATGCCCCTTATTTCCGAAAAATGGTTAGAAGATTTACCGGTTTTTTAAACGTACACTTACCTGTAACATGTCGGGTATGAGTTTATTCGTTAACCGTTTGAAGTGAGATCTCCTCTTCCTCATCCTCAATGGATCCTCGGTAGAGTTTCAGCCGTTGGCCATTGACTTTAAATGGTGTCCCATTTCGAGTTTTAATTTCTACTGCACCGTGTGAAAAAACATGGGTGACGGAAAAAGGTCCTGACCACCTAGATTTTAACTTACCAGGAAATAATCGAAGTCGTGAATTAAACAATAGAACTTGGTCTCCAACCCGAAATTCATTAGATTTAATATATTTATCATGCAAATTTTTCATTCTTTCTTTATAAATTTCGGAGTTAGAATATGCACAATTCCTAAGCTCGTCTAATTCGTTTATTTGACAAAATCGATTTTTACCGGCATTTTCCAAATCTAAGTTTACGTTTTTTATTGCCCAGTAGGCTTTGTGAGCTATTTCTACTGGCAAGTGACAACTTTTTCCATAGACGAGTTTATATGGGGTTGTGCCTATAGTGGTTTTATAAGCAGTTCTAAAAGCCCATAAAGCGTCGTCTAATTTGTCGGCCCATTCTTTTTTATTTATTCCTACGGTTTTTTCAAGTATTCGTTTTAAACCTCGATTAGTCACTTCGGCTTGCCCATTTGTTTGAGGATGATATGCTGTTGAGACCCGGTGATAGACCCCATACCTTGTTAATATTTTTTCGAGTTGATGATTGCAAAAATGGGTACCTCTATCACTTATCAAAGCCTTTGGTGTCCCGAAACGAGAGAACAGCTTTTTCAGAAATTTTACCACCACTCTTCCATCATTTGTTGGAAGAGCCTCGGCCTCTGCCCATTTAGACAAGTAATCGACTGCCACAAGTATATATTTGTTTCCCTTCGAATGTGGGAAAGGTCCCATGTAATCGAGTCCCCACACATCAAAGATTTCACAGACGAGAATGCCATTTTGAGGTATTTCGTTTTTGGAAGAAATATTACCTGATCTTTGGCAGGCATCACATGTCTTTACAAGGTTTTGTGCATCCTTGTAAATGGTCGGCCAGTAAAATCCTGAATCAAATACCTTTCGTGCGGTACTTGAGGCACCATGATGTCCTCCGCATGGACCTTCATGACAATGATGGAGAATTCTTCGTGCTTCATTACCATAGACACACCTTCGGATGAGCTGGTCGGCACACATTTTGAAAAGATAGGGGTCTTCCCAAAAGTAATGCTTTACATCAGCAAAGAATTTTTTTCTTTGATGATGTGGCCATCCTTTGGTGACTACACCGCTAGCTAAGAAATTAGCGTAGTCGGCATACCATGGTTCTTGTCTACTCTCCATCATTTCCAAGGATTCCGTGGGAAATTTCTCGTTGATTTGCTCGTCTCTGGTTGTCTCCAAAGCTGGGTCTTCTAAGCGTGAGAGATGATCTGCAGCAGTGTTTTCTGCTCCTCTTTTGTCCTTGATTTCAATGTCGAATTCTTGGAGGAGTAGAATCCATCTTATCAAACGGGGTTTTGCGTCTTGCTTCTTGAAGAGGTACCTGATGGCTGCATGGTCTGTATAGACTATTGTTTTAGAAAGAACAAGATAAGAACAAAATTTATCAAAAGCAAATACCACCGCTAGTAATTCTTTTTCTGTAGTTGTATAATTTTCTTGCGCATCATTAAGAGTTTTACTAGCATAATAAATTGGGTGGAAATGTTTTTCTTTTCTTTGTCCCAAGACTGCTCCAACAGCGAAGTCACTTGCATCGCACATGATTTCGAAAGGAAATTTCCAATCTGGCGCTATCATGATAGGTGCATTGACTAGCATTTCCTTGAGGGTTAGAAATGCTTGATTGCATTCCTTGTCAAAGATGAAGGGTGCATCTTTTTCAAGTAATTTTGTTAGAGGCCTTGAAATTTTTGAAAAGTCTTTGATAAACCTTCTATAAAATCCGGCATGTCCTAGGAAACTTCTGATTGCTCGCACGGAGGATGGAGGAGGTAATCGAGAAATAGTCTCTATTTTTGCTCGATCAACTTCCATTCCTTCGCTTGAGATTTTGTGACCGAGTACTATTCCCTCTGTTACCATGAAATGGCATTTTTCCCAGTTAAGGGCGAGGTTAGTTTCCTCACATCGGGATAGCATTCGTTCAAGATTATCGAGGCATTGGTCATATGAGTCTCCAAAGATGGAAAAGTCATCCATGAAGACTTCCATTGTCTTTTCGATCATATCATGGAAAATGGCGACCATACAACGTTGGAATGTTGCAGGCGCATTACATAGACCGAATGGCATGCGTCGATATGCAAAAGTTCCGTAGGGACATGTGAAAGTTGTTTTCTCTTGGTCTTCTGGTGCTATCGGTATTTGAAAGTAACCTGAAAAACCATCTAAGAAACAATAAAATTTATGACCGGATAATCTTTCTAACATTTGATCAATGAAGGGCAAAGGAAAGTGGTCTTTCCTAGTCGCTTCATTTAATCGCCTATAATCTATACAGACTCTCCATCCTGTGACGGTTCTCGTTGGTATTAATTCATTTTTCTCGTTAGTTATTACCGCCATACCTCCTTTCTTTGGGACTACTTGAACGGGACTTACCTACGGGCTATCGGAGATAGGGTAGATTAGTCCGGCGTCGAGTAGTTTGATGACTTCATTCTTAACCACTTCTTGAACATTGGGGTTCACTCTTCGTTGTGGTTGAATTACCGTCTTGTAGTCATCATTCATTAAAATTTTGTGCGTGCACATGGAAGGGCTTATTCCTTTAATATCTACAAGCTTCCAAGCGATCGCGTTTTTGTGTTTTTTAAGTAGGTTAACTAATTTCTCTTTTTCTTTATTACTTAATTTAGATGAAATAATTACGGGTAAACTACCTTCTTTGCCTAGGAAAGCATATTCCAAACCTTTAGGAAGTTCTTTGAGCTCAATGGGTGGGTCTTTAGAAGACACCTTATTTTGTGGATCATCTAGATCAAGAACCTTAAAAGTTTGTTCTATGGCTATCTCTTCCTCGACAAAGTGGTCCTCTTCGTTGGTTGTATCGGGTGGTTCAGCTTCATCTTCAATTAGGGGGTCATTGTTGCCAAAAGGATATTTCATTGAGCGCTCAAGATCTATGCTCCTTTTGAATGCCCCTAATTGGAGAGGTAGATTGTTAAATTTCCGGTTTTTCAAAGCTCTATGAGTTTGTACAAAAGGCTTTCCCAAGACTAAGGGGGCGTCATCTAGGATGACGAAGTCGGTTGGGATTACCAATTGATTTGTTTGAACCAAAACATCTTCAACTACACCGATTGATTTTATTACTTTCCGATTGGATAGAAAAATGGGTATTTGAAGTGGAGTAAAATCACTAACACTTAATTTTTCAAAAATATAGTTAGGCATTATGTTAACACAAAGATCCTTATCGATTGTGATATTGCTAATAAATGAATTTTGAAAGAAACATGGAACCGGTGTAATGTTAATTTCAAAAGGATCTTCTTTTATTAGCGAGGTTTGATCATTAGTTAACTTAACACTTACTAAGTCTTTGATTTTAGCACTAGTGTTTAACTCTTTTAAAAACTTGGCATGAGGGGTTATTAAACAATGATTTTCGAAAGTAGGTGACAAGAGATTAATTTCTTCAAAATTAGACTCTTCTTGAATTTTAACATTATCGGACTCACCATTTTCGTTGTTTAACTCATGTGTCGGTTTTTCACTTTCTTGTTCTTCCATTTTTACACTTTCAACTATCTCTACGTTATTATCATTTTTTAGCTCTTCTCTTGCGTGGGATTCCTCTTCCCTTGCGCGAGATTCTTTTATGCAACGTTCGATAGTTTTAATGTGTTCCAATATCCTATTAGTTACTTCGGTGAGATTGAAAGAATTTGGATGCTCAAAGCTTGAATCCGGTTGTTCGATCCTTTGCTCCTCATAATACTCATATGAAGTAGATGGTTCACACCATTGTTCTTCATTGTAAGTATATGATGGATAAGGGTCGAAACTTTGTTCTTCATAGTACTCATATGAGGTGGGTTGTTCACGCCATGGTTCCTCATAATAAGAGTATGAAGGTGGTGGCTCATATCTTGAGTCTTCAAAGTATGAGTATGAAGGCTCATACCTTGGTTCCTCAAAATATGAGTATGAGGGAGGAGGTTCATACCTTTGGTCTTCATAGGATGTGTATGAAGTTGATGGCTCGTACCTGGGCTCCTCATAATGGTTGTATGAATTGGATGGTTGATAAGAAGCATTATATTGAACCGAGCGTGCGTTACGACAATTAGTGCAATAATTACCCCTATAATCATCCTCATCATAGGTGTAGTTGTAACCTCTTGAGTATTGATCCATAAGAATCACTCAACAGATCACAACTGAGTCTCGGGACCAGAAAACAAAAATAAGACGGAAACAGAAGCTGGACACGGCCCCGTGTTGAGTGAACACGGCCCCGTGTTCAGGGTCTGTATCTGGGCGTTTTAATTAATTTTACTGGTCACGTTGAGCACGGGGGCGTGTTCAGTGAGCACGGCCCCGTGTTCAGACTCTGTATCTGGGTATCTAACTAAAAATATGCAGCACGGGGGCGTGTTCAGTGAGCACGGCCCCGTGTTCAGGCTACCGTAAATGCAAAACTAAACTAAAATGCAGAAAAATGCGCGCGTTTTAAAAAAAGTTTTGAAAAACTGATTAGGCCGTTGATTTTAAGCTTTCTTAAAATCCTTGTGTCCCCGGCAACGGCGCCAAAAACTTGATGCGTGTCAGTGTATATATGTTTTTAGATGTATATTTAAGCCCTTTTTACACTTTTAGCCAAGTTTTAAATTTATAAAACACGATATTCACTAACACTAAACACACATATGGGCAAGTGCCATCGTGGACGTAGTATAGTGTTGGTAAGATACCGAGGTCGTCCAAGGACACAAGAGCTTTTAATACCGGTTTATCCTCAACGTCTAATCAAATCAAAAAGGTTAGAAAAATGTTTTAAACTAAGAAAATAAAAAATAACTAAATGCTGAAAATAAAAATAAAATAAAAACAGATAGACAAGATGAATCACTTGGATCCGACACGTGTATTAGTATAACCTTTGATTATTTTCGCACTTTTGCACTTGTTTAAGAGATTATCTTAGTTATTTTAGTAGGCCCCTCTTTTGAAGGCGACGTTACCCTCAACCCAGTAGTTTGAGTCAGCAAGGATACAATCCTAAAGGGTCGGATTATTGAAAGATAATGAATTAAGTTATTAATGCAAATTATGGTAGGCTCCGCTTTTGGCGGTGACGTTACCCTCGGCTAAGTAGTCTGAGTCAGCAGGGATACAGTCCTAAATAGCCGGGTTATAGTATTAATAGTAGTTAACTTATGAGGGGGTCAAAGAGTTTGGATCCCCGCCATCCAATACCTATGGGCATTGAAGGAGATCCTACTAAATTTGACCCAGGTCCCAAGCAGGACCTCTAAACGCTGAACAAGGGCAAGACCCTTACCAAACCGTTCCCTTAACCCCCGACCAGGTAGCCAACATACCTCCATATAGACCGTGGAGATATGAATGGTGAAAATCTTTTATTTTATATAGACAGTAAAATAATGCCAAGACACCACGGACAAACGATAAGGAAAGATCACCTTCAACATAAGTAACTAGTTATTAAAGTCATTAATACAAAACCAAATAAAAAGTGCAAAAGATTAAAAATAAAAAGTATTATACTAAACACTTGTCTTCACCAAGTGATGTAAGAGACTTAGGCAAACATGGCCTTGATTGTCAAGAACTCTTACGATCAATCTTGGATCCCGAGACGACTCACACACTCTACGATGGACAATGGATGATGGTGGTGGATGATGGTGTTATGGTGGTGGTGGGTGGTGGATGAGGTGTGAGAGAGGTGGTGTGCCAAGGGATGAGAGAGAATGAAGCCAAGCTCCTCTATTTATAGGCTGGACAGAAGGCTGGACACGGCCCCGTGTCCGCTGGACACGGCCCCGTGCCCGCCTGACACTCTCTCTCCTCATTAATTGTAATTGCGAATTACAATTAATGCGCCTGCTGTACTTTCACCACGCCCCCGTGCCCGCTGGACACGGCCCCGTGGTGGGCAATGGAAGCTTCTACTGGTTTGTCTTTTCTGCTGCTTCCTGGGCACGCCCCCGTGTTCGCTGGACACGGGGCGTGTTCAGACTCTGTTTCTTCTCCTTTGCCTTGGGAGGTGCCGTTGAGGGTCCGGGCAATCCACTTTTGTTCCTTTTTCTTGTATTTATGGTAGAATTAGTTGTCTTTTTGCTTCTTTTGTGATTTTGAGCTCATTTCATCCTGAAAATACAAAAGGAAGACAAAAACACTCTTTTTCCAACATTAGTACTTAAGAAGGGTTAGTTTTATGCCTTAATTGATGTGATTTATATGTTGCATTTTACACACATCAGCTGCAAATTCTGCCAGAAAACGCAGCTTGAACCTTTGATATGGAAAAATTTATAAAACGCTCAATTTTCGTCGAAAAATGTGATTCCAGTGGGGTTTTAAAGATATTTCATGGAGTTACATTTTAGACTCAAGAAACACATGTTTTTGTCACGTTTTGTTCAGGTTACAGCCAATACAAGTCGGCTGTAAATTCTGATTAGAAGCTGTTTGAATTCAGCTTTCAATTTAAGCATGTTCTTGACATCATAACACTAATTTTAGCCAATTAAAACCCTAAAAACATCTCATACATGAATTTAGCATCAACAGAATCTGAATTTACTTGAGCCATGCATGATTTCAATATATTCTTGTCTAGGGTTTACTCCTAAACACTATTTCACTTCAATATCATCCATACCACAATCATGCAACATCAATTTCGAGTTTCTTATGTATATCAAGAATTCTTAACTTCATAAATATCAAAAATTCGACATACCTTACGATCCTCATGACTAGGTGATTGTTTCTATGTATTCATGCATCGATTTGGGGCTTGGATCAAGCGTCAATTTGTTGATTTTGCTGAAGTTAGGGTTTGAGCCCCTTTTTTGTTCTCCTGGTCGATCTCCATCACGCACACAGACTGTGTGTTGTGTTTTTATTTTTGACTTTTAATAACCCAAGTTTCTCACTTAACATCATTAGCCCCTCATGTTTCGTTAATTAGTAAGTAGGCTACAACCTACTTGTCTTCAACAATATTTTGTTTTATTAACTAGGTTAAACTTTCCTAGTTAGCTTAGTGAGTTCGAGATAGTCATAACCCGTTTTATTTTAAGTCCCGTTAACTCGGGCCTCTTCACATACTTTGTTTTTCTCAAAAGCTTTCATTCAGCTTTTATTTAATATTAGGCTTATTTATTTAAAAATCCTAATATTCACCGGGTTAGTTTTACCCCTAACGGTAATTTACCCGTCTTTTAGTACTAACGTAGTTTAATTACCAAATCTGTTTTCGGGGTATTACAGCTAGGCAAATGGCTAAGGTCATCCTGCAAATTGTCAGCGAGCTTAATCAAAACGCTAGCAAGTCTGAGGAATCAAGGACCGACTCTCCAAAGGGTGCTTTCAGCTTCAAGCAGTTTAAGGCCTGTGGCTCAAAAGACTTCACAGGCGAAGACGGACCAAGCGCTATGTTTCAATGGTTCGACTCAATTGAAGTCACGCTACGCCAGAGCGGATGTCCCAATCATCTACGTACTGTCAACGCAAATGGCGTTTTCTAGTCCAGGGCTCTGGATTAGTGGACCGCCGAAAGGAACATACGTGGAAACGATGCAGCCTATGGGCTTACTTGGGATGAGTTGAAGGAACTCATGATGAAGGAATTCTGCCCACCCCACGAGCTCCAGAAGCTGGAGAACGAATTTTGAAACATCAAGCAGGATTGTGGCGACAACGCCGGTCTAACTGCCTGCTTCATGCAACTAGGTATCATTTGTCCCAGCCAGGTGGCAACACCTGAGATGACGATCAAGAAATACATCCGTGCTTTACCGGATTGTGTTACTGACTTCGTGCAAGCCGCGAAAACAACAACCATCGAAGAGACTTACCTGCTCGCTGCCGAGATTAATGACAAGCGAGTATTGGCTGATTATTTCAAGAATACCACCAAAAGTCTCCATCAAGCTACCGCTGCTCCCACCACTGAAACCGCAGCACAGCAAGCTTCCAAGTCTTCCTGCTGCAAACGCAAGAACAACAACAACAACAATTGTGTTGTTACCGCCGCTTGATGTACGTGAATTATATATATTTTTAATTAAGTTTTTCTTCACACAAATTTAGTTTTAAAAAAGGTTTTTCACCTAGGAACTAACTACACACACAAAGGGCAAGTGTACCCGTCGGGTGGTAATATAGCTAATCGGCAAGAACCGGATATCAATCCGTGGATGCGGTGTCTCGATACTAAACTTTTGCTACTTTAAAGCCTTTTCAAATGTTGGGTTGATTTTTCTAACTTAGCATGCAAATAAGTAAACTACTAAAGATTCTAACAAGAACAATATTGTCACGACCCCCGACCCACCCTGGACGGAATCGGGAGCCGCGAGCAGTCCAGTGGTACCCGTGGTATCTGATTTATGCGGCAGCGGAAGTCTTTTATTACAGGATTTAAAAATGCTCGTTTAATATATTATACAAAGTTTTAGGGATAAATTCCCATAATTTACAATAAGTTGATTTCACCCAGAAATCATTATTTTCCAAAACATGTTTTATTTATTTATTCACAATGAGCCACTTCTCTGAGCTTGTAGTGCTTTACTGCACTTTTCCTGGATCACACAGATCACCTGAAACATGTTTGAAAAAGGTTTTGTCAGCGGGGAAATACTGAGTGAATCATTCTTTTTTCTAAAACGACCCGTTAGTTATAAATTACATTATTAAGGGGAATTACAATGTTTCTGATATCAAACCAACTACCCACAGTATTTGTCACTCGACCAACCATTGGCTAGCCCATTTGTCCAATGGTGTCTGTGACTGTGGTCAGATCACCCCTTGGCCACCCGTTTGTCCAAGTGTGACGGGAAATAAGTAATGTATACAAAACCCCACATACCGGCTGTAATATGGTGATTACATAGACTTAATCCCTGTAATTATAACCTTTGAAAATAACTTGGAGTTTTGTAATACTTACTCACAAACTGTGAGAAAACAGTTTAAAAAGAAGAATGACTCACATTGCAGATTAACGAGCAATAGATATAAGCCTACTGATTAGCCTTGATTAAACCTAATTTAACACAATGCACACACAGGCAGGTTAGTAACTAATACAGCAATTACGTCAATTCACGAGATTAAACCCTCCCAACAATTAATCAGTGCAATACTCGATAATTCAATCGGATTCACAACGAATAACAGAGCATAGTCCGAATTCGAACAACACTCTAATATTCAAGTCGAAATCACGACAAATAATCAAAGTACAAGCTCAATTGAGCAGCACCTGGACTATCGTTGGATAGTTATAATCGATCGGACGTTGAATCGTAATAGCGATCGAGTTATTACCCTGATTGCGGCAGCACTTCGTGATCGGTGTGTGTTGTGAACGATATTCGCTATAACTCGATGGTTACAGAGAATTTGGACGTCGAATGAACAGAAAACTTCAAGTGCCAACATCCCCTATTTATATCTGAAAAATGCACTCCCTCGCGCCACGCGAAGGATTTCCTTGCGCGTGTCGCGTGGCGCGAGAGACCCTAGTCTAGCATAGGGTGTGTTCGTGTACAGGTAGCTTGGGTGAGTTGGTTTCGACTGAAAACTTAGCTCCCACGTAAAACTGTTAAGATATTACCAACTAGGGTTTACCCCCCCCCCCCCCCCCCCCCGAGTTTTAGGGCCCTGATCCTGATTCCGATTGTTATGAAAATTTTAGGGTTTATGCGGAATCACTTGGGTGTTTCAATTAGGGTTTTCTTATTACCTAATTATCATCCTAATTATTGATTTTCGTGACAGTTGTTACATCCTCCCCACCTTAAGAAAAATCTCATCCTCGAGATTCATTGGAATAAATGAGGATATTTGCGCTTCATTTCTGATTCTAGTTCCCAAGTGTATTCTGGTCCTCTCCTTGAATTCCATTTGACTTTGACCAACACCAGTCGTTTGTGTTTGAGAAATTTGACTTTTCTATCTTCGATCTGTAGTGGTTTCTCTATAAACTTCAACTTTTCGTTCACCTCTACATCTTGAAGAGGTACTACCAGGGATTCGTCTGATAAACATTTCTTGAGATTGGATACATGAAATACATCATGTACTCCAGCTAACTCTTCTGGTAGTTGTAAACGATAAGCTACTGGTCCGATTCGTTGGATCACTGGGAATGGTCCAACATATCTTGGACTCAGTTTTCCTTTCTTACCAAATCGTACGACTCCTTTCCAAGGAGATACTTTCAATAGTACTTTGTCTCCTATCTGGAATTCGAGTGGCTTGCGACGATTGTCTGCATAGCTTTTCTGGCGATCTCTGGCTGTTTTCAATCTCTCCTTGATTTGAGTTATCTTGTCTGTAGTTTCTTGTACAATTTCAGGACCTGATAATTGACTTTCTCTGATTTCTGCCCAACATACTGGAGTTCTGCACTTACGTCCGTACAATGCTTCGAATGGTGCAGCTTCGATGCTTGAATGATAACTATTGTTATAGGAGAATTCAATTAATGGCAAATGGCTATCCCAATTACCACCAAAGTCAATTACACATGCTCGGAGCATGTCTTCTAGAGTTTGTATTGTCCTTTCACTCTGTCCGTCTGTTTGTGGATGATAAGCAGTACTTAGATTTAGTCGAGTTCCCATTGCTTTCTGAAAACTTGTCCAGAAATGAGATGTAAAACGACTATCTCTATCCGATATAATGGAGAGCGGGACTCCATGTAGGGATACTACTTCGTCCACGTACAGTTGTACTAACCTTTCCATGTTAAAGGTTTCTTTCATTGGTAAGAAATGAGCTGACTTGGTTAATCGGTCTACGATTACCCAAATCGCATCATTACCTCTTTTGGTTTTGGGTAACTTTGTAACAAAATCCATTGTTATGAGTTCCCATTTCCATACAGGCATTTCTAGCTGTTGTAGTAGTCCTGAGGGTTTCTGGTGTTCAGCCTTAACTTGTGAACAAGTTAAACACTTGGATACGTATTCGGCTATATCCTTTTTCATTCCTATCCACCAGAAATTATTCCTTAAATCTTGGTACATTTTATTGTTTCCTGGGTGCATGGTATATCTAGATTTATGAGCTTCTTCTAAAATCTTATTTCTTAACTCTCCTCGCTTAGGTACCCAAATTCGTTTTTTATGGAATTTCCAAATTCCATCATTTCCTTGTTCTAGTTCTTTTAGGTAACCTTTCATTCCTTCAGCATCATCTTTGATTGCTGTTTTCTGAACTTCTTTGATTTGTGCCATTAAATCTACTTGTAGATTTAACCTCAGAGCACGGACTCGTTTCTGTTTCTCATGGTACTTACGACTTAAGGCATCTGCAACCACATTTGCCTTTCCTTCGTGATATTGGATATCACAGTCGTAATCGCTTAGCATCTCCATCCATCTTCTTTGCCTCATGTTTAATTCTTTTTGCCCGAATATATATCTTAAACTCTTATGATCTGTATAAACAGTAAACTTACTTCCATGCAGATAATGTCTCCATATCTTAAGGGAAAAAATTATGGCTCCTATTTCTAGGTCATGAGTCGTATAATTTTCTTCGTGCTTTTTCAATTGTCTAGAAGCATACGCAATTACCTTCTTGCGTTGCATTAACACACATCCATAGCCTAATTTTGAAGCATCACAATATACTTCAAAGTCTTCTGTTCCTTCGGGTAAAGCTAAGATTGGTGCATTCGTCAATCTATGCTTTAAAATCTTAAAGGCTTCTTCTTGTTTAGGTCCCCATTCAAACTTAGCAGCTTTACAGGTTAACTTAGTTAATGGTACGGCTATCTTAGAAAAATCTTTGATAAATCGTCTATAGTATCCAGCTAAGCCTAGAAAACTTCTTATCTCCATAGCTGTTTGTGGGACTTTCCACTTTGTAATTGCTTCTATCTTAGCAGGATCTACATGGATACCTTCATGATTTACCACATGACCTAAGAATTGTACTTCTTGCAGCCAAAATTCACACTTCGAGAATTTGGCATAAAGCCTTTCTTTTCTTAACAAAGTTAAGAGAACGTGTAAGTGTTCACAATGTTCTTTTTGGCTTTTGGAGTAAATAAGTATATCGTCGAAGAAAACGATCACAAATTTATCCAAGTATGGTTTACAGATTCGATTCATCATGTCCATGAATGCTGCTGGGGCATTCGTTAATCCAAAGGGCATGACTGTAAACTCATAATGACCATACCTAGTTCTGAAGGCAGTTTTAGGTATGTCTTCTTCTTGTACCTTCAACTGATGATATCCAGATCTTAAATCTATCTTAGAGGAATACCTAGCTCCTTGCAATTGATCAAAAAGATCATCAATCCTAGGTAGTGGGTATCGATTCTTAATCGTAACCTTATTCAATTCTCTATAATCGATACACATTCTCATCGATCCATCTTTCTTTTTCACAAACAGTACTGGTGCACCCCAAGGGGATGAACTCGGTTGTATGAATCCCTTGCTTAATAATTCATCTAATTGCTTTTTCAATTCTAGCATTTCGGTAGGTGCTAATCTATATGGTGCTTTGGCTATTGGTGCAGTACCTGGAATTAAATGAATTCTAAATTCTACTTCTCTATCAGGTGGTAATCCAGGTAATTCTTCTGGAAAAACGTCTGGGTATTCTGAGACTATTGGAATATCCTGAAGTTCCTTATCTTTAGTGTTAATGATTACTGAAATCATATACACCATTTCCTGCTTTCTCGAATAGCTTGCCAATTTCATTACTGAGATAAATTTCAGTGGCTTTCGAGGTTTATTTCCAGTAATTACAATTACCTCTCCTGAAGGGGTTTGAATTTCTACTGCATTTTTGTCACATAGGATTCGTGCATGGTTGGCTATTAACCAATCCATTCCTAATACTACATCGAATCCGGCTAAATTCATTGGTAACAAATTTGCAGAAAACTTATGGCCTAATAGTTCTATTTTTCCTTCTTGCCAGACTTTCTCTATTTTCACAGAATTTCCTTCTGCGGTTTCAACTGTGAAAATTTGCCTAAGAGTGGTTAAAGGTAACTTAAGAGCTTGACAAAATGAAGTATTAATAAAACTTTGGTTCGCACCAGAGTCAAATAATACTTTTGCAAATACGTCATGTACTAGGAACGTACCGGCTATCACATCTGGAATGAGTTCGGCCTCTTGAGTGGTCAGCTGGAATGCACGCGCATTTTTCTTGGTTGCTCCTTCAATGGGTTTAGCTTTGTTGTCTACCGGTTTAGCTAGCTTAGGACATTCGGATTGAAAATGTCCCCTTTCTCTGCAGTTATAACAAATTCTTGTTTTCTTCCTGCAGTCTTCTTCACGATGTCCTTTTGCCTTGCAAAAATTGCAAACTATATTGCATTGTCCATAATGCTTCTTTTTGCAATTTCTGCAGAAAGAAGGTGATGAGGATTGCCCTGTTCCTCTTTTCTTGATATTACCCATACGATACCCTTGGGTAATCTTCTGAGCTATTTCCTTCTTACGATCTTCCTCTCTTGTGCGTACCAATTCATCCGTTAGGGTGTTAGCTAATTCTACCGCATCGTCAATGGTACGAGGTCTCGCAGCTTTAACGATGTTTCGGATTTCACTAATTAACCCCCAGATGTAACGGGAAATGAGTACCGGTTCTGGCGAAGCCAGTGTTGATACCACCCTTGCGTATTCAAAGAATGTCGAAGTATAGCCTCGGCAATCTACCCCTGTCATGCGGTGACTTAGGAATTTGTTTGCCATTTGATCTTTTTCATATTCGGGACAGAATTTTCTTTCTACAAGACTCTTAAATTCTTCCCAACCCATGGCGTAGGCTATCCTTCTTCCTTTTGCCTAGAGGACCGTGTTCCACCATTCTAGTGCTCCTTCTTTGAACAGATTTGATGCACACATCACTTGATCCTCTTCGGCACATTTTCTTATTGCAATTACTGCCTCGGTTTTCTCTAACCAACGCAGTGTTGCAGTTGCCCCTTCATTACCTGCAAATTCTGCGGGTTTGCAAGCAAGAAATTCTTTGTAAGTGCAACCAGGCGTTGCAGCTTTTATTCTCTTAGGAAGTGGGGCCTGTTGCGGATCATGATCGTCATGATTGCCGCCTCCATTTATGTTGTTACTGCCGTTATCTTCTGGAATACGTTTACTAGGAATTAATTGTGGTTCGGCAGGTTTCTGAACAGCAGCCACAATTTCTGGAATAGCATTGGCTATCCCTTGGGCGATAAAGTGCTCAATATCTTGTCGGGTTATATATTGATCTTCCTGTTCTTGCTCAGATTGATTTACTTCATTAATTGGTTCATTGTTAGCGTTTTCCATCTGTTAATTAGTAGGAATTTGTTAGTGTCTAACTTATTAATAACAAATTTAGCACAGATGAACATATAAATTACTACAACATACAAACATAACCAAAATTGTCGATTTCTCGACTTTCATTTTGTTATTGTATATTGTATATGCCTCCGTACACACCATATCTTACAAGGTTTTATTGCCCATTTTACAGAATCAGTTTTACTATATTAGTTATAATACAGACAAACTTTTTCCAGCCCTTCCTATCTTTTGGTCCACTGGCAGTTTTAGTAACGACGCTCCCTCTCGTCGTACTTCCAAGAGATCTGCTCCCCCATTTCCCGGATCCTATTCCCGGTGCCTATCAGTTCTTCACCAAACTGACGTAACTCAGCTAAATTTTCATAGCTCATTGGCGGATTAGGGATAGGTTCTGGATCAAACTGTGGGAGAAAACTATAGGGACTATTAACTATATTTTGGAATTGCCAGTCATTAGTCCACCATTCCTCCATTTGGCCTAATGGTCTGGTGTGAACTAGTGGGTCTGGAATAGCTGGTCCTAGGTTTAGTGGAAATTGGGCTGTAGCAGGATAAGAGAAAAGATTATCGTTAATAGGCTCTAGAACATCACAATTATCCAGTAGGCGGTCTATTTCGTCCTGGAACGTGATTTCCTCAGACTGTTTAGAGCTTTCGCCAATTTCTATTCCCTTTTGCTTAAGATCTATTCCTATTTCCTTTTCTGGTGGTTTCGAACTTTCTCCAGTTTCTATTTCCTTTCCCTTGTTCGTGCTCACAGGATTTTCTATTTTAGGAAGTCTCCTAGTAGTTGGTTTCCTACGGCGTACTTTCCTCCACCCTACGTATCTTCTCTTCTTTTTTAGGTTTGGCTTTTTCCAGCGGTGGAGCTTTGAATTCCACAGGTTCTTCTATGTCAGCAATGTAACCAGTAAAGTCGTAAGAGACTTCGATAGGCACTGGATATAAGTTGAGATTCTGGAATGCTTCCGATATCTCATTCATGCTGCATAGTATATATGCAAAATAAAAGAATGCAATGTTAAAACTTTGGAACAAAGTTTAACAAACAAACACTGAAGTTTTATTGCATACTAATTTATACAAAGGACAACAGAAATAAACATACTAGGACTTTATTTATTTACTGGATTGTGATTTTTCTTACTAGACCCAATTTATTGGATATTTAGAGGTTGGCATTTTCTGCTACAGTAGCTAGCATATAGAGATTTGCCCATTTCTTGTCTATTTTATCTTCCCAAGGTGTACTATTACCCAACTCTTGGACTTCTGGGTTAAACCTAATTCTCTTGGTTCGGGGTTTCTTTTTCTCCTGACTCTTTTTAAGTATCGAATCCCTTTTCTCTGGGGAAAGAGGATTCTCATAGTTTGCCTTGCGGACAAAGATTCCTTCTTCTAGGTTTACTGGGTTTCTAGAAGAAGATGCAATATTTAATTTGTGGTAGATAGCAGACAGCTTTTGTTTACCCATACTGTAACTAACAAATAATCAGTTAATACAACAAATAATCACAGAATGATAACTAGTAGGATTAAGTATTTTGTCAAATACTTAATTCCGTAATAGGCTTAAATCAGTGGCTCGATCAGTGGCTCAATAGTTATTAATTATTAGCTCTGATACCACCTTCTGTCACGACCCCCGACCCACCCTGGACGGAATCGGGAGCCGCGAGCAGTCCAGTGGTACCCGTGGTATCTGATTTATGCGGCAGCGGAAGTCTTTTATTACAGGATCTTTTCACCGTAAAAATGCTCGTTTAATATATTATACAAAGTTTTAGGGATAAATTCCCATAATTTACAATAAGTTGATTTCACCCAGAAATCATTATTTTCCAAAACATGTTTTATTTATTTATTCACAATGAGCCACTTCTCTGAGCTTGTAGTGCTTTACTGCACTTTTCCTGGATCACACAGATCACCTGAAACATGTTTGAAAAAGGTTTTGTCAGCGGGGAAATACTGAGTGAATCATTCTGTTTTCTAAAACGACCCGTTAGTTATAAATTACAGTATTAAGGGGAATTACAATGTTTCTGATATCAAACCAACTACCCACAGTATTTGTCACTCGACCAACCATTGGCTAGCCCATTTGTCCAATGGTGTCTGTGACTGTGGTCAGATCACCCCTTGGCCACCCGTTTGTCCAAGTGTGACGGGAAATAAGTAATGTATACAAAACCCCACATACCGGCTGTAATATGGTGATTACATAGACTTAATCCCTGTAATTATAACCTTTGAAAATAACTTGGAGTTTTGTAATACTTACTCACAAACTGTGAGAAAACAGTTTAAAAAGAAGAATGACTCACATTGCAGATTAACGAGCAATAGATATAAGCCTACTGATTAGCCTTGATTAAACCTAATTTAACACAATGCACACACAGGCAGGTTAGTAACTAATACAGCAATTACGTCAATTCACGAGATTAAACCCTCCCAACAATTAATCAGTCCAATACTCGATAATTCAATCGGATTCACAACGAATAACAGAGCATAGTCTGAATTCGAACAGCACTCTAATATTCAAGTCGAAATCACGACAAATAATCAAAGTACAAGCTCAATTGAGCAGCACCTGGACTATCGTTGGATAGTTATAATCGATCGGACGTTGAATCGTAATAGCGATCGAGTTATTACCCTGATTGCGGCAGCACTTCGTGATCGGTGTGTGTTGTGAACGATATTCGCTATAACTCGATGGTTACAGAGAATTTGGACGTCGAATGAACAGAAAACTTCAAGTGCCCACATCCCCTATTTATATCTGAAAAATGCACTCCCTCGCGCCACGCGAAGGATTTCCTTGCGCGTGTCGCGTGGCGCGAGAGACCCTAGTCTAGCATAGGGTGTGTTCATGTACAGGTAGCTTGGGTTAGTTGGTTTCGACTGAAAACTTAGCTCCCACGTAAAACTGTTAAGATATTACCAACTAGGGTTTACCCCCCCCCCCCCCCTGAGTTTTAGGGCCCTGATCCTGATTCCGATTGTTATAAAAATTTTAGGGTTTATGCGGAATCACTTGGGTGTTTCAATTAGGGTTTTCTTATTACCTAATTATCATCCTAATTATTGATTTTCGTGACAGTTGTTACAAATATCTAAGAAAAGGTTGCCTAAACTAAGTTTCCACTAACAAACATATGACAACAAGGTGGAAGATTTGTGATGATGCAAGTTCTAGATTTAACTAAGTCCCCAATCAAGGCTTCCTAGTCTATAATTCTTAGGAAAATTAAAAATGAATTAACATTCTAATCACCTAAAAATTATTCTTTTAAGCTCACTTGCTAAGTTGATGTTAATCTTTAATCATGAGTTATTTGTTTGTCAAAACTCCTAACTCTACAAATTAGGGAAAACTAATATGAACAACACACTAATCACCCTAACTTGGTTTCAAGTAGTTGGCACTACATCATGTTCTTGATATGAACCACAAGCATGGTCATGCTAGCTAACAACTTTGGCCTAAATCATCAACATAACATGAACACAAACTATAGAATTCATATAAACATACTTTTGATCTTTCCAAATCTAGATTCAAGAATTCACACACAAGCTCAAATCATTGTTCATATCACATTAGCACTCACCATTCCTAGTTTCATGCTATGAATCATACTAACAAGTTAACAAGATTCAATAATCATAATCTCTACATGGGCTTTCCAACACAACATGTAAATACTTATGAGCAAACATTCAAGAACAATAACTTTAAGCATGCATATGAATTCCAAGAACAAAACTAAGTGACAACATGAAGATTAACAAGAACAATCATCACATCTACTTCCATATTATCATATGTTCATAAGCTTCAACATAGTTTAGACAACACAAGTGTTTAGCCCATAAGGCTCATGAATACCAAATCAAGCACAAAGAAACATAAATTGTTCATAATGTAGTAAGCTAACCAAGTTAAAGGCAAGATTAAAATGATGTTTGAGTAGAACTTCAAGTGATTTAATCCTCTTCAAGGCTTCCTCTTGGCTCCAACAAGCTTCCAAGACCAGATTCTTGAGAGAAAAAGTCACCAAAATGCTCCCACTCCCTTGCAAATGAGCTAGAAACTCGTATTTAAACTGCTGGGCGTTTGGCACTACCATGCCACCTTTTGGCACGGTCGTGCTTGGCAAGTGTCAGAGTCACTTTTCGTCTGTCAATCTTGTTTGCTACCATTTCTGGAAAAATCCCGCTCAAATGTTCCCGAGGTCGCACGACCGTGCTCGGAGATGCTCTGGTCGTGCGAGCCGGTAGTGCTCGGTAACAGTCACATCGTTCTCGGAAACAAGCTGATCAGGAGTTGATTTTGGCCTGGCACGGACGTGCCACTGTTTGGCACGGTAGTGCTCCCCTGAATTTTGACGATTTGGCTGATAGATGCTAGTGCTGGCTGAGAGTGCCGATGTCGGAGGGCTTGGCACGGTCGTGCCACTGTTTGGCACGGTAGTGCCATATCTGGCAGTTTGCTGGAATGCACCATTTTAGCTCTATTTTGCTCCAAAAGCTTCCGTTTCATCACCAGGCCGAAGCCCGGACCTGTATTTTCACAAACAACTCAAATGAGTACCAAAATCAATGAAAATACAAAGAGTTTTCGCATAAACGGGGCGTATTTGACGTTTAAAAGATGTATAAATTCTTATACATCAAACATCCCCACACTTGAACTTTTCTTGTCCTCAAGCAAACTAAAATCAACGAAACTCTCTAAATGGCAATCATCTCAACTAGTATTTCATAAGCACAAACAAATAACTCGGGTCAAAACAATCAAGGAGTGCTCAATATAAAGAAACAACCGAAAAGAGATATGTAAAATAAGTTTATGAGCAATGGTCCATCTTAGAAATCCCTACCAATTCACCAAGCATCCTCACAATGTTCACACACACTCGGCTTAATATAGGTGCACATACAATTCATGGAGTATGTTTAGAACACTCGATGCCAAGACGATAACTATGCGATATCATAAGCTTGTGGAAGGATCAAATCTAATCACTGGGCGAAAATATAGCATAAATCATGAGGTCTTGTTGGGTTGTAGTTTGGCTTGGGTTAAGGGTGTGGAAGAGGATTTTGAAAAGTGGCTAAAACAGTTGTAACCCGACGGTTTGACTAACTTAAAGCATAAGAAAAATAAAAACTATACAACTAAATGATAACTAACCGAGAGCTAACCAACAAGTATTTCTTTTCACTCCCAAAATCGCTCTAGCAAAGCCATTTGATAAGGCTTTTTCAACTATATTTCTTTCGTTTTTTTTTTTTTTTTTTTTTAACAAGAGCTAACCCATGCTTTGGAGAAAACTAAGTACGTCTACCTAGCTAAAAACTCTTGAACATGAGGGATATAACAACTAAGAAGAACTATACAAAAGCTACAAGTTAATCATAACCGAACCGGGCTTCCAACCAAAAATGGGCTAAAAATATAAAAGGCTAATTTGGCTAAGTGGCTAATGTTTTGGGGTTTTTAAGAAACGAACGGGAAAGGCTCAAATTGGTTTAACTAGGGGAATAATTCGGGTAGGGAGGTGAATGAAAATGGCTAAAATGAAAAGGTTTCCTAATGCCTCAATCACTTCTATGCTTGTATTCTCGATTTGTGACCTCGAAATGCATGCCTAACACAAGTTCTAAATTGCAAAAGTTATCCGGCTCACTCAATCTTTGCCCGCAAAAACATGAGCAAAAATAATCTAAAGCTATAAGGCTCAAAAATAACTCACGGAAACGGGCGTATTGGGTAAATATGCAAGGCAAACAAGTAGGTCAATCGCTTGATTTCTCATGCTCGATTTTATACAAAAAACAAATTACTTAACGGTTTTTTTTTTTTTTTTTTTTTTACACGAGTGAACCCCCTTTTTGTGTCAACCCAATTTTATTTATCAAAAATTTTGGTGCTTATTTAGATACTTATGTTGATTTGATTTATATGCCACAAAAATTGTTCAAAGAGAGCTTTGCATTATTATTTTATTTTATTTATTATTATTATTATTATTATTATTATTATTATTATTATTATTATTATTTTATATATATATATATATATATATATGACAACGACAAAGCTCAAGCGATAGACCACCTCCCCACACTTGAATTGTACATCGCCCTCGATGTACAACAAAAAATTGAATAAGCAAAAGAATTGCGAATTCAATACAACTAAAGGAAGGCGGGAACACGAAAACTCCCCTGAAACATGAAGCTAGAAGCGGAACAAGATGAAGCAACTAGGAGCATCCGCAACGAACTACCAACCCTTCCACCAAGCCAACACCTCATTTAACCCAACACTGCACATGTAGCAAACAAGATCAAACACATAGGAAGTTTACCGAACCCATTTCTTCCCTTGCCTTTGTTTATTAATTTAACCCACTAATAAAGCGATAAAAACTAACACCTAAAACGGAGGGATGTACGTACGATGGAAAATGGCACATCCCACAAACACGAAATAGTAATACAAATACGAGATGAGGGCGGGACTAAAACCTCCCACCGGATCCCGAAGGACCGGTGTCGTCCCTGCGATCAAACCTGGATCTACGCGCAAAATGCGGCGGCGGCTGTGTGTATGGATGGTTGAGTGAGTTCGCGATGTGCTGCTGCGAACCAAACAGCCAATCCATGCTGCGTCGGTGCTGCTCGTGCAACTCCTCCAAATAGTTGCCCTGCCGGTGTTGCTCCGCGCGTATGAGACCCACATCTCGCCTCACTTCTTCTTGGTCCAATGCCAGTCCGTCCATCCGCCTCCAGAGGTCCAACGATGACGGCTCGGAAGGACCGTAGGCGCCATAACCACCCTGTGCATAACCTCCACCACCAAAGCCACCATACACGTTATCCCAATTCGGGCTATCAAACCCGTGAATCACATGTCCAACCTGCATGTGGGGGTCCGCTCCCCCAGCGCCCCCATGCTGCCCCTGAACCGGGATATCGTGCATATGCACATCATGATCGCCGCCATCACCATCATCACCACCATCACCACCACCCTCCTCAACTACAGGTAGCGGGTCCCAAATTCTTCCCATTCGGTCAACGAGCTTCGGAATCCCGTTCACTTTCCTGGTAAGATGCATCGAGTTCAGCTGTTGCAAGTCGAGAAGGCCGTAGTCGCAGGCCTCGGTTAGGTGGTCTAACCGAACCCGATAAAATTTGGCAAGCTTAGTTGCAAAGGCTCCTCCGCAAATCCGTGACGTGGGTGTCGAACCAACGCCTCGAAATATCGACTCTGCAACGCTGACCGCTAGGTTGCAGTTTGAACCAGAGATGATGCAGTATAGGTGAAAGATGTCACGGGTGGTGATGTTCCCTGTGCTATCACCCCGACCTCCGATCACGTGGAAAATGGCGCGCTCGATGACTCTATGTAGCGGGTCAAGTATCCATGTAGCTTTGGCTCTACGAGGGTCCCAAATCCGACCCGGCACAGTGATCTCCTCCCAAAAGGCTGCCTTGTTTGCATCCAGCTCCTAATTTTGCAAGCTCCCATGAAACAGTTCTGAGTCTATCTCATCGTCTTCGTATAACCCCAACACAGTCCCGAATCGACTCATTGATTGGTGATGCCATTTCCTCCCCAACCGGAATTTAACACCAACCTTTTTGTCGTAGACATCCGGACATGGGAAAGTGAATCGGAAAGATGCGAAAACTCGATAACCAGCTCCACGTACTGCGGTTCCGCGATCTCAAAAAGACGAGACCACGGGGGAGTCATCAGATCATCGAACCTCTCGGACTGTCCGAGCAAATCCAAATCCACCAACTGCAGCTTCCTCATGGGCTCGATAAGGTGTCGTCGGGCCCACAATCGTTCCACTTTCGGGATACAATACCCTTCCCTGGCATTGTTTGAGAACTGCAAGTAGGGGTGATCCATCTGCAAGATTGAGACAAGATTAATCAGCAACCAAAACAAACAAGCAAAAATTTCGGGACTGGACAATATGGCACGGTCGTGCCACCATATAGCACTACCGTGCGGGACCTGCAAATCAGTGAGTTTATGAAGTTTTTCTGGGAATTTTTATGAAGTCTGGGTTTTTATTCCCCAGGAGCACGACCGTGCCATCCCACGGCACCATCGTGCTCGGCCGTAAACGGCTCGGATTTGAACCACAAATTTGGTGAAGCACTGTCGTGCCACCATATGGCACCCTCGTGCCTGACCGATGTCCGGCGACTGATCTTCGGTGTCTGTCCAAAGAGCACGACCGTGCCACTATATGGCACCCTCGTGCCAGGCCAATCATCGGAAACTGATTTGAGCGATCCCTCGTCAAGCACGACCGTGCGGTGTTTTGGCACCCTCGTGCCTTTTGGATTTTCTGGGCAATTTTATGAAGTTTTGAAGAATTTTATGAAGTTTTGAAGAAAATTATGAAGAGCACGACCGTGCCTGGGTATGGCACCCTCGTGCGCGACGGAAACCAGCCCGAAAAAACGCTCAAAACAGCCCCGAAACCCCGATTTTTTCAACTTTTTGCTTAGGGGTTTTGTAAATCGGTCACTGGTGGTTCAAACCAACACAGAAAACACTAAAAACGGGCTTAAATCGGGTGATTTAGACCAAGCCCTAAAAACCTAAAGAACTAACTATGAAGAACATGAAGAACACAACATCAACACATGAATCTAACTAGAAAAAGGAAGGATTCGTACCTGGAATGATGTTGGAATGAAAGAATTTCTTGGAGGAAGCTAGGAGATGCAAGAATCCGTGAGTGCTTTGAATGGGTTCAAGGAAGAAGATGAAGGTTTTATGAAGAATTTATGGTGGTGGTTGGTTTTATTCAAAGATGGTTCTATTATTGGCTGCAAAAGGGGCTGACACTTTCTGGTAGTGCCAGAATTTTGATGGTGGTGCATTATTTTCGAATTTTGACTTTTTTTTTTGAGGGTGTAGAAAATGGACATCTCCCTTTATAAACTCCTTGAACCCGGGGCACTCACGAAGCATCTCCTACCAAGAAAAAGAACCGAACTAACATACCTGAGAGTCGGCAACAAGCTCTAACATCCCTCGCGACCAGAACGAACCGCAACCTGAAAAATAAAAGGATAACCACACACAAAAATAATAACAAGATAATATACACAGAACATGCTAAGTTTATTTACGAGTCTTCAGCTAGACTCACCACCCCGAATTCATTTGTTCCTGGGGTGGAGGGTAACAACCTCCTCACTCGGGTCAACGAGCCCTCCAACATAAGCCTTTAACCTATGCCCGTTGACTTTAAACAACCGGCCATCTTCATGGCCTATCTCCACGGTCCCGTAAGGAAACACTGATCGTACAGTGTAGGGACCCGACCACCGAGATTTTAGCTTGCCAGGAAACAACTTAAGACGTGAATTGTACAACAACACACGATCACCCACTCGGAATTCTTTCTTGTCCTTCAAGCGGGCATCATGGAGCGTCTTAGTACGTTCCTTGTACAGCTTGGAGCTTTCATACGCATCGTGCCTAAGCTCCTCGATCTCGTGAATCTGCACAAACCTGTTTTCACCCGCACCAGCCATGTCAAGATTAACTGTCTTCAAAGCCCAGTATGCTTTGTGCTCGAGTTCAACAGGCAAATGACAAGACTTCCCATAGACCAATTTAAACGGTGTGGTGCCTATAGGAGTCTTGTAGGCTGTCCGAAAAGCCCACAGTGCATCGTCCAATTTCTCGGACCAATCCTTACGGCTAGAATTAACCGTTTTCTCCAAGATCCGCTTGATACCCCGATTAGTAACCTCGACCTGTCCGCTCGTCTGCGGATGATACGGTGTAGAGAATCGATGTTGCACACCATATCGGGACAATGCTTTCTCAAGCTGAGCATTACAGAAATGCGTCCCACGGTCACTAATCAATGCCTTCGGGGCACCAAAGCGAGCAAACAACTTTTTCAAAAATCGCACCACTACCCTCGCATCATTAGTGGGCAAAGCCTGTGCTTCGGCCCACTTTGAAACGTAATCAACAGCGACTAGGATGTAGCGGTTACCAAAAGAGGTCGGAAAGGGGCCCATGAAGTCTAGCCCCCAAACGTCAAAAACCTCACAAACTTGGATGTCGTTTTGTGGCATCTCATGGCGTGCAGAAATGTTGCTTGCCCTCTGGCAGGCATCACAGGACCTCACCCAATCGTGGGCATCACGAAAAATAGTCGGCCAAAAGAATCCGGCATCAAACACTTTCCTCGCCGGTGTTGTTCGCTCCGTGGTGGCCTCCCGTGGGTCCCTCGTGACAGTGGCGTAAAATATCCCTCGCCTCGTCACCATACACGCATCGCCGGATCATCCGATCCGCTCCTACCCTAAATAAGAAAGGGTCATCCCAGAAGTAATGCTTGACATCCGCAAAGAACTTTCGCTTCTGCTGGTGGGTCATCCCCTTGATCAGGATGCCACTAGCTAAGTAGTTTGCAAAGTCAGCAAACCATGGGGAATCATCACTAGTCTCAATCCTCATGAGGAACTCGTGGGGGAAATTGTCATTGATGCTAGGCCCACGAGTTTCCTTTTCCTCGGAATGCTCAAGTCGAGACAGATGATCGGCTGCCAAATTCTCAGCCCCTTTTTTATCACGGATTTCGATGTCAAACTCTTGCAGCAACAAAATCCAACGTATCAGTCTCGGTTTAGCATCTTGCTTGCTAAAAAGATACCGAAGTACTGCATGATCCGTGTACACAATGGTCTTGGAAAGGACAAGATATGACCGAAACTTATCGAAGGCAAAGACCACAGCTAGGAGCTCTTTCTCTGTCGTGGTGTAGTGCTCCTGAGAGTCATTCAAGGTCTTGCTCGCATAGTAAATTGGGTGAAAGTGTTTATCTTTCCTTTGACCCAAGACAGCCCCGACTGCGAAATCACTCGCATCACACATCTACTCAAATGGCAGCTCCCAGTCGGGAGCAACCATGATCGGGGCATTCACCAACTTCTCCTTCAACAACTCAAATGCCCGAAGGCATTCATCGGAGAAAACAAACTGGGCATCCTTCTCGAGGAGCTGAGTCATGGGACGGGCGATTTCGGAAAAGTCCTTTATGAATCACCGGTAAAAACCTGCATGACCCAGAAAACTCCTAATAGATTTCACGGATGTGGGAGGCGGGAGCTTTGAAATAGTCTCGACTTTGGCTCGGTCAACCTCGAGCCCCGCCTGTGAAATCTTGTGCCCAAGCACAATGCCCTCCTTCACCATGAAGTGGCATTTCTCCCAGTTTAACACAAGGTTGGCTTCTTCACATCTAGCCAACATCCTTTTCAGATTCCCGAGACACTGATCAAAAGAACTTCCAAACACAGAAAAATCATCCATGAAAACCTCCATGGAGTCCTCGATCATGTCGTGAAAAATGGCCACCATACACCTCTGAAATGTGGCCGGGGCATTGCACAGTCCAAAGGGCATCCGCCGGTAGGTGAATGTGCCATAGGGACATGTGAATGTCGTCTTCTCCTGATCCTCAGGAGAGATGGGAATCTGAAAATATCCTGAAAAACCATCGAGGAAGCAGTAGTACATCCTTCCCGACAACCTCTCCAACATCTGATCGATGAAAGGGAGTGGGAAATGATCCTTCCTCGTGGCATCATTGAGTTTGCGGTAGTCAATGCAAACTCTCCATCCGGTGACAGTACGAGTAGGAATTAACTCGTTTTTCTCATTGGTCACCACTGTCATGCCTCCTTTCTTCGGGACTACCTGTACAGGGCTAACCCACGGTGAATCAGAGATCGGGTATATCAATCCTGCATCAAGTAGTTTGATGACCTCTTTCTTCACAACCTCCTGCATGTTGGGGTTCAAACGCCTCTGATGCTGTACTACAGGTCTAAAGTCCTCCTCCATCAAGATCTTATGGGTACAAAAGGATGGTTTGATCCCTTTTATATCCATAATCTTCCAAGCAATCGCCTTCTTGTGCTGCTTCAGGACTTCAAGCAATCGATCCTTTTCTTCCTTCGACAACCCAGCAGAAATGATAACGGGCAGATGAGTCTCACCCTCCAAGAAAGCATACTCCAAATGATCTGGGAGCTCCTTAAGCTCAACCGAAGGTGGATCCTCAATAGAAGGGCGTGCTTTAGGCTCAGTCACGCGATCCACAACCTCAAAAACCACGGGACACGGGGGAGATGCGTGACCTATCAGACAGGTCACCTCCTCAACCATTCGGTCCACACTAGGTGAACCAAAAGTCTCCCCTCCAAGCAGCTGTGTGTCCATAACATCCTCCTCGAATGTAGCATGAAGATGATCACTCACATAAGTATCGATAGTCTCAATGAAGTAGAGTGTATCATCCTGACTCTGTGAGTGTTGCATGGATTTCCCTATATCAAAGGTAACCTCCTCATCATCAACCCTAAGAGTAAGTCTACCGGTGCAGACATCAATCAAGGCTCTCGCAGTGGCTAGGAATGGGCGACCCAAGATAAGTGGAACGTTTTTATCCTCATCCATGTCCAGAATCACGAAATCGACAGGAAAGACAAACTTGTCGATTTTCACCAGCATATTCTCAACTATGCCTCGAGGGTACTTCACTGAACGGTCGGCTAGCTGAATGCTCATACGAGTCGGCTTGGGCTCTCCCAAGTCTATCTTAGCAAAAACCGCATATGGCATGAGGTTTATGCTAGCTCCAAGATCAGCCAACGCATTGCTGACTGACAAACTACCGATCAAACACGGGATAGTGAAACTCCCAGGATCATTCATCTTCTTCGGTAGTTTGTTCTGAAGTACCGCTAAACACTCTTCATTCAAGGTCACTTGCGAAAGCTCCTCAAGTTTCTTTTTGTTGGATAGGATATCCTTCAGAAACTTGGCATACTTAGGCATTTGAGCAAGTGCCTCGACAAATGGTAAATTTGTATGAAGTTGCTTAAAAAGCTCGAGGAATTTACCATAGTGTTCTTCCATTTTCTGCTTCTTCAACCTCCCCGGATATGGAATGGGAGGGACATACTCTCTCACTGGCTCCTTGGGTCGTGCGGTACTTGCTAGGACTCGCCTCTGTTGCACCTCACCCGGAGACTCAGCCTCAATCTCCTCATCAACCTCCTCGTCATCGACTGGCTTTTCCGAAACAGCCGGAGGGATGGCTTGAGCGGTCTTGCCGCTTCTCAACGTGATGGCCTTTGCTGTAGCATTTGGATTTGGCTCTGTGTTGCTCGGAAGGCCCCCCTGTTGTCTCGCTGACAACATCTTGGCAATCTGGCCAACTTGGTTCTCAATGGCCTGCATGGAAGCCTTTTAGCTTTTCAACTCACTCTCGTGCCTCGTGAAACGACCGTCATACTCCCTAAAACGCTTCTCATTCTCCGCTTTTTGAGTCTTTTGACCAGCTAAGATTTGACTAAGCATATCATGCACACTAGGATCACTAGAAGGAGGCGGCTGCTGAGGACGAGGTGGACCATATGCTCCATGGGTCGGAGCTGTGGGACGTGGAGCAAATCCTGGTGGATGTTGGTTAGAAGCATCAGGCTTCCAACTAAAGTTTGGATGATTCTTCCACCCCGGATTATAAGTATTGCTGTAGGGATTGTTTTGAGGACGGTATTGGTTTCCCATGAAATCAACATGCTCGTGTGACATCTCTCCCGTCGGAAAATCACCTACCTGATATGCTCCCCCACTCGAAGAACCTCTCGAGTGCATTTCCATCACTCGATCAAATTTCGAAGATAAGGCATCCATACGTGCTGTCATGGCTGTGTAGTCGTCCACATGATGAACTCCCTGCCGAGAACTCTTTCCCCTCGGGGGCTGTTGCGTCCGGTTTTTCGCGGCACACTTCTCAAGAATCTCAAATGCCTCGGTGGCATTTTTCGTGCCGATATCACTGCCCGAGTAGGTATCAACCATCATCTGTCCCTGACTGTCCAAACCATGGTAGAAGATCTGACACTGTTGCCACTTGGGCAACCCGTGATGTGGGACCTTTCTCATAAGCTCTTTGAACCGCTCCCATGCCTCGTAAAGGGACTCGTCCTCGTCCTGACGAAAGTTCAGAATCTGGGTTCTCAACCGAACAGTTTTCTCTGGAGGGAAATATTTCTGAAGGAACTTCTCAGCTAATTGATTCCATGTAGTGATAGATCCAGCTGGAAGTGAATGAAGCCACTCCTTGGCTCCATCCCGTAATGAAAACGGAAAGAGCCGAAGGCGGATAGCATCAGGTGATGCATCACGAATCCTGAACGTGGCGCAAACCTCTAGAAACCCCGCGATGTGAACACTAGGATCCTCGTGATCCTTGCCATAAAACTGCACCGCATTCTGCAACATCGATATGGTGCTAGCCTTGATCTCGAAATTATTATTGTCGATTGTCGGTGCATTGATGCTCGCAGGCAAACCATCGAGTGACGGTTTTCCAATTTCATTCAAGATCCTATTCTCTTCCGCGTCCGCCATGTCTACCCGAACCTCGTAGAAGGTGTCGTCGTCCGCCGCGTCTGTCTCAATCGTCTCGGCTACCACGCGAAACCGCTCCCGCAGTCTCCGGTGAAGATCGCGCTCCGGCTCCGATGAAGGCTCAACGATATCAGCAGCAGGGGTTGAGGACATGCACGACCTGTAGGGAATAAGGAGCACAATGCACAAAATATATACAAAAACAAAAAAAACAACTAGCAAATAATCATATATTTTTTTTTCAAATAATCAAGCAAAGGCAAATAAAACAAGTAGACAAAAACTTTGTACACTTTTCACAATGGCTAAATAAGTAACTCGAATCGTTTTCAAGAAGACTGCATCCCCGGCAACGGCGCCAAAAACTTGATGTGCGTGAATTATATATATTTTTAATTAAGTTTTTCTTCACGCAAATTTAGTTTTAAAAAAGGTTTTTCACCTAGGAACTAACTACACACACAAAGGGCAAGTGTACCCGTCGGGTGGTAATATAGCTAATCGGCAAGAACCGGATATCAATCCGTGGATGCGGTGTCTCGATACTAAACTTTTGCTACTTTAAAGCCTTTTCAAATGTTGGGTTGATTTTTCTAACTTAGCATGCAAATAAGTAAACTACTAAAGATTCTAACAAGAACAACATCTAAGAAAAGGTTGCCTAAACTAAGTTTCCACTAACAAACATATGACAACAAGGTGGAAGATTTGTGATGATGCAAGTTCTAGATTTAACTAAGTCCCCAATCAAGGCTTCCTAGTCTATAATTCTTAGGAAAATTAAAAATGAATTAACATTCTAATCACCTAAAAATTATTCTTTTAAGCTCACTTGCTAAGTTGATGTTAATCTTTAATCATGAGTTATTTGTTTGTCAAAACTCCTAACTCTACAAATTAGGGAAAACTAATATGAACAACACACTAATCACCCTAACTTGGTTTCAAGTAGTTGGCACTATCATCATGTTCTTGATATGAACCACAAGCATGGTCATGCTAGCTAACAACTTTGGCCTAAATCATCAACATAACATGAACACAAACTATAGAATTCATATAAACATACTTTTGATCTTTCCAAATCTAGATGCAAGAATTCACACACAATCTCAAATCATTGTTCATATCACATTAGCACTCACCATTCCTAGTTTCATGCTATGAATCATACTAACAAGTTAACAAGATTCAATAATCATAATCTCTACATGGGCTTTCCAACACAACATGTAAATACTTATGAGCAAACATTCAAGAACAATAACTTTAAGCATGCATATGAATTCCAAGAACAAAACTAAGTGACAACATGAAGATTAACAAGAACAATCATCACATCTACTTCCATATTATCATATGTTCATAAGCTTCAACATAGTTTAGACAACACAAGTGTTTAGCCCAAAAGGCTCATGAATACCAAATCAAGCACAAAGAAACATAAATTGTTCATCATGTAGTAAGCTAACCAAGTTAAAGACAAGATTAAAATGATGTTTGAGTAGATCTTCAAGTGATTTAATCCTCTTCAAGGCTTCCTCTTGGCTCCAACAAGCTTCCAAGACCAGATTCTTGAGAGAAAAAGTCACCAAAATGCTCCCACTCCCTTGCAAATGAGCTAGAAACTCGTATTTAAACTGCTGGGCATTTGGCACTACCATGCCACCTTTTGGCACGGTCGTGCTTGGCAAGTGTCAGAGTCACTTTTCGTCTGTCAATCTTGTTTGCTACCATTTCTGGAAAAATCCCGCTCAAATGTTCCCGAGGTCGCACGACCGTGCTCGGAGATGCTCTGGTCGTGCGAGCCGGTAGTGCTCGGTAACAGTCACATCGTTCTCGGAAACAAGCTGATCAGGAGTTGATTTCGGCCTGGCACGGTCGTGTCACTGTTTGGCACGGTAGTACTCCCCTGAATTTTGACGATTTGGCTGATAGATGCTAGTGCTGGCTGAGAGTGCCGATGTCGGAGGGCTTGGCACGGTCGTGCCACTGTTTGGCACGGTAGTGCCATATCTGGCAGTTTGCTGGAATGCACCATTTTAGCTCTATTTTGCTCCAAAAGCTTCCGTTTCATCACCGGGCCGAAGCCCGGACCTGTATTTTCACAAACAACTCAAATGAGTACCAAAATCAATGAAAATACAAAGAGTTTTCGCATAAACGGGGCGTATTTGACGTTTAAAAGATGTATAAATTCTAGTACATCACCGCTCCACTCCAAGCTGTCCCTGCTCAACCTCAACCCTAGAACCGCTCAGTAGCGGCACCAGTGACCTATGCACCGCCAGCTAAGCGTGCATATACCGGTCCACACCTATTATGCCCTACCTGCACTTATCATCATCTTGTTGGGATCGCATGCCGGTTTTGTGTTCACTGCAACCTGTACGGCCACTTTACTGCCAACTGCCACACTGGTCCCCGCCAACCTCAAGCTCAAGCACCGGTTCAAGCTCCTACACTGCCAGCTCCTCTTCCTGCTCCCCAGGGCCAACAAGCAGCTCTTGCTCACGCAAGAGCCTGTTTTTCATGTGGTGATCCCAACCACTTTGCAAATGTCTGCCCAAACAGAGTGGTGAAGCAAGAGCCACAACAGCAGCCACCAGCGCAACAACATCAACAGCAGCAGCAGCCAGCAGCCCGCGGACGTGCATTCAACATCAACGCCCGCCAGGCACAAGTAGACAACAATATGGTTAATGGTACGTTCCTTGTCAACGGTATATATGCTTCGTGTTTATTTGATACTGGAGCCGATAACTGTTTTGTATCATTAGAATTCGAAAAGCTCCTAAACCATAAACGCACTAATTTACCTTCGACGTTCGACGTAGAAGTTTCCACTGGAAGAACCATCACTGTTCATTCTGTTCTCCGGGGTTGTACGCTTGAACTCAACAATCATGTCTTCCCTATCGATCTTATTCCGATGCAGCTTGGTAGTTTTGATATCATACTAGGCATGGATTGTCTTCGCGTAAATCATGCTGAAGTCGTTTGTTTTGATAAAATGATTCGTTTCTTGCTCGCTAATGGTGATCAACTCTGTGTCTATGGTGAAGTCGCGTCGAAGGACCTCAAACTCATGTCGTGTATCCAAGCGAGGAAGTATCTCCGCAAGGAATACAAAGCTTTCTTGGCATACATTTTAGTAGCGGAGGAAAAGGAAAAGGAGGCAATAGATAAGGTGCCCGTGGTTCGTGATTTTCCTAAAGTATTTCCCGACGATTTACCTGGTTTACCCTTGAGTCGTGACATTGATTTCCGTATCGACCTCATTCCTGGAGCTAATCCTGTTGCCAAAGCTCCTTATCGTCTTGCTCCGTCCGAAATGCACGAACTCTCGAGTCAACTCCAGGAATTACTTAACAAAGGGTTCATTCTCCCTAGCACCTCTCCTTGGGGCGCACCTATCCTTTTCGTCAAAAAGAAGGATGGATCGTTCCGGATATGCATCGATTATAGGGAGTTGAATAAGCTAACTATCAAGAATCGCTATCCCCTGCCCCGAATCGATGATTTGTTTGATCAATTGCAAGGTGTAACGTGTTTCTCGAAGATTGATTTATGCTCAGGCTATCACTAGTTACGAATCCAGGAGGAAGATATACCTAAAACCGCTTTCCGAACCCGATACGACCATTATGAATTCGTCGTAATGCCCTTTGGTTTAACCAATGCACCCGCGGTTTTCATGGATTTGATGAATCGCGTGTGTAAACCATTTCTTGACCGTTTCGTCATCGTGTTTATCGATGATATCCTGATCTATTCGAAATCGAAGGTCGAACATGCGCAACATCTACGTTTGGTTCTCGAATTACTCCAAGGAAATCGACTCTATGCCAAGTTCTCCAAGTGTTAATTTTAGCTGGAGGAGGTTCAATTCCTCAGTCACATCGTCAATAGTCAAAGTATACACGTCGACCCCACGAAGATCGAAGTTGTAAAGAGTTGGGTTACACCAAAATCACCATCCGAAGTTCGTTCATTCCTTGGATTGGCGGGCTATTACTGTCGATTCATCGCTGACTTTTCTAAAATCGCCGTTCCGGCTTACTTCTCTCACGCATAAGGACAAGTCTTTTGTTTGGGGAACCGAACAAGAGCAAGCCTTTCAGACTCTCAAGCATATGCTCTGCAATGCTCCTATCCTCGCATTACCTGACGGAAACGATGACTTCGTAGTCTATTGCGATGCCTAGAACCTTCGTCTCGGTTGTGTTCTCATGCAACGGGACAAGGTTATCGCGTACGCCTCTTGTCAGCTCAAGATCCACGAGAAGAACTATACAACCCACGATCTCGAGCATGGTGCAGTTGTTTTTGCATTAAAGATCTGGCGACACTACCTTTACGGTACTAAGTGTATGGTCTTCACCGACCATAAGAGCCTACAACATATCTTGAACCAATAGGAACTTAATATGCGCCAGCACCGATGGGTTGAACTTCTTAATGATTACGATTGTGAGATTCGTTACCATCCCGGCAAAGCAAATGTCGTTGCAGATGCTCTAACTCGACGAAGCTATTTGCATAACGTTCGTAATACTCACGCCCAACACGACCTCAAAGCCTTAATTCGTGATGATCAGCACGCCTGCTTCATTGAGAATACCTTGCGAGAGGAAATGAAGAAGTGTGGTGCTGAATCTAAATTTGTCACCAAATCGAACGGTATCTACTACTATCTCGATCGCATCTGGATTCCAAGTCGCAATAACCTTCGAGATATATTGTTGACTGAAGCTCACAAGTCTCGATATTACATTCATCCCGGTGCCGACAAAATGTACCATGACCTTCGTCTACGGTACTGGTGGCCTGGAATGAAGAAGGATATTGCTATCTAGGTTTCAAAGTGCCTGACTTGTTCGAAAGTCAAGGCCGAGCAACAAAGTCCCTCTGGCTTACTCGTGCAACCCGAGATCCCTATGTGGAAGTGGGAAAGTATAGATATGGACTTCATAACGAAACTCCCGTGCACGCCATCAGGCCACGATAGCCTCAGGGTTATTGTTGATTGTCTTACAAAATCTGCTCATTTTATGCCGATACGAGAAGACTTTAAGGTAGAACGGTTAGCATGCATCTACACCGATGAAATCATCTGGTGACACGAGACACCTCGTGATATCATCTCTGACTGCGATGATCGGTTTACCTCGCGTCTTTGGGAAACGTTTCAATCTGCTGTAACACCCTTGTTATTATTTTAAAGATTTTCGTATAATTAACGAAAATAAACATGTAATTACGATTTAGTATCCTTAGAAAATACGAGTAATTTAAAACTTTTACAACTTAAAAGTTTTCAACATTATATAAATAAGTTCGTCGTTTAAAAGTTACGACGTAACGCGGTGCGGAAGCTTTAATCTCGTGTGTTCGGTTCTTCTTCGAGCTTGATCTTCATCCGGGCACTCTTGGCGATCACCTATGATCAAAACCAACTTAAAAGTTAGTTTTGATAGTTAAATAACAAGTTTAAACAAGTTATATGGGTCAAACAAACAAAATTAAACATTTTTGGGATTCAGGGGGGCGTCGCGCTACGCCTAGCCCCCATTTCGACAGAATGTTGATTCCTGTTGCTGCATATTTCCAGCCAAACCAAGTTTTACGAAAACGGACATAACTCATTCGTTATTGATCCGTTTTACACGATTCTTTTTCCTACGCGTTCGTAATTTAATTATCCATCACATGGAGTTAAAATCCAACATCCGAATTCACAAAAATTTAGATTTCATGCTCTCGGCTTGATATTCAACTATGACACTTTTGACCCGTTCATGCTTTTACCAAACTAATTTGTTATTTTCCTTCAAAATCCCATGGTCATCATGTTATATCCGTTTACAAATTTTCAAGATTTAACTTTACGGGTTCCTTAAGAAGTTTTAACCCGTTATGCATATATACTCGTTTTGACCCGTTACGAGTATTTTACATTTTTAGACTTAAATCATGCTTCTATTGGTTTACATCCTATCACCATTTCTATACGAATTCCAAGGGCTCAATTTAACAAGACGCTTATTTCAAAACAACTCTTTAAAGGTTGTTTACCCTATTTACCCCTCAAGGGCTTTTTGGTCAATTTTAACCCTTCATTTGCGCGACGAAGGACTTCCGATATTATTTGACCCAAATATCACTTTTAGCTATAATTCTAAACATGCGTACCTGGCTCGGGTCGTAATATTGAGCCGTTTAAATACCTTTCGCTATTAATATCTAGTTAATAGCAATGCTAACTATGTGTTAATTCTTGTGATCACAAAACTCAACAAGCAATCATCAAATATTATTGACAAATGGTGTTAACAACACCATTTGACCCATTTAGTCGAAATGACCAATTATCATTTCGAGATGGTATTAAATTACCATTTCACCCCCTTTAACCTATCCCGATTTACTTTTGAATTCATCTTACTTAAGAATTGGTCTCGTTTTGTTTGACCCGTTATGACTCATGCCAAATGGTGTCCTTTCAAATCCCTTTATATATTCGTTAGTCCATGTCCGGATTACTATTTGACCGTTTTTACCCTTTTTACCATAATTCATGGTTTCTTATCTCTCTCACTTTTTCCGACTTGCGTTTAAATCGTGTCAGAACTTCATGTTTCGTTTACTCCATATAATTCAGATTCAATACTCGCAATCAAGTATTTGATAATAAAATAAAAGGGCGTAAGCTACACTTACCTCGCATCCAAACTATGCTTCTCTTTTCTTGTACTTGATTTATTTGGCCGCTTCTTTCCCAAGCCTCCACCTAGCTCGTTTAAGCGTCAAACTATTGTCAATCATTTACAAGGCAGTTAGATTAGTCATTAACAATCACGACTATTCCACCTCACTTATTTTCTATGTCGAAGCTACTGTTCGTCTTCATGCTTAGTTAACTTAGTTTATCAAAGTTAACTACTTTAAATCACAAGGTTTACAACATTAAGTCTAAATCAACATAATATTTAGAACCTTTATCACTTCATATTACGGGTAATTGCCATATCATTCAAATACGCGTTTTCACTCTAATTTCAACACTTTAGTTCTCATTTAGGCATTTTAACAAACACCTAATGTGCAGAATTTTAAATAATTCATTAACAAGCTCATAACTTGTCATAATACCCGAATTTTCATCAATCAAACTATTTAACACAAATATTTGCCTTTACAATTCTGAAATAACTTCACATATGTCAAATTACACTAGCACAACCCCAAATTTCCTAGTGTTTATCAAGTTCTACATAACCCACTAGTCACCTACAATGGTGAC
This sequence comes from Helianthus annuus, assembly GCF_002127325.2. Lineage (NCBI taxonomy): Eukaryota > Viridiplantae > Streptophyta > Magnoliopsida > Asterales > Asteraceae > Helianthus > Helianthus annuus. The sequence continues at coordinate 117,264,258 of NC_035447.2, read as the reverse complement.
CATGGATTTCACTAGAATTTAGCATAATTTCAACATGTACTTGTCTAGGGTTTACTCCTAGACATTTTAATGTTCCTAATTCATCTACAATTCATACATGCATCATCAGATTTCAAGTTCTCTAACTTCATGAGAATTTCAAGTAGAGAATGTTTGTCAAATTTTACATACCTTATAATCTCCTTGCAATGGAGATCATTAATCTATGCTCAATTTTCGTTTTGGACTTGGTTTGATCCTTCAATTTGTGAGATTAGTGAATGTTAGGGTTTTCAGAGTGGGGGTCGCCCTTCTCCTGCCTGTGATCGAACCAGACCCTTAAATGGGGTGTTTGGTTTTTATTTTGTTTAAACTTAATAATATAAGTTTCAATTTTAACAACATGGCCCCTCCACTTTTATTTAGTTTATAATTTGATATTTTGTTCTTTCATTTAATTACAAGACTTGTACTAGGTTATTTATTTCCTAGTTACTTTATCTTGTTCACAACCCGTTTTATTTTAAGTCCCGTTAAATCTCGGGCCTTTTATATACTTTGCTTTCTCAAAGTATTTCTCATCCTTTTTACAATCTTTTATTCACTTTATATTTAATATTAGGATTATTTATTTAAATCCTAATATTTACCGGGTTACTTTTACCGCTAACGGTATTTTACCCGTCTTTTATTATTAACGGGGTTTGATTACCAAACTCGTTTTCGGGGTGTTACAAGTCTACCCCCCTTAAAGAGGTTTCGTCCTCGAAACCTTTTCTTACATAATTCATTGAGTATAAACTCAATGTATTTGATCAGAGAAATCTTTTAGACCTTACTTATACTTTTAACCAATTGTTAGTATTACCAGAAAAGTATGGTAACCTGTTTTTGGTTACTAATTATCTACGTATCTCATACGACATAGTGCAACTTGAAATAACGTAACCTCGTTATTTCCACTAGTTTAGTTAACTTAGCGATATCCATCGCTTTCATATACTATCGAATTCTTTATGAATCCGTTACTTTGACCCGTTTAAAAGTCTTTAGTGAAATCTTCACTTTTAGCAACAATTTCTTTTGTTTTCAAATTTATTTATTCGATTCAGTTATACCGAATCCACCGCTTACAAGCAAACCAAATTTATTTAAATGACCTTAACCGGTCTCACTAACTAGACTTATTAGTCCAGTTACTTTTTTTTTACCGCTCACTTGGTTATAATGTGATTCTACTTCACATTGCATTTCTTGACCGTGATCGTGTCACACCATGTTTAATTTATATCAACCTTTCATTTTTGAAAATATCACTTTTCGAATATATCGTCTTGCGCCTATCAGTGTCAAGACTTGTATCTTTCATGTTTACTATTTAAATTCCTATCAAAATTTATATTTGTAAAAACGTTATTTCTTACTAAAATCCGAATTTTTAGTTTAGGATCTTCTCTTTATCTTTTGTCAATTATCCGTACCAGGATATTGACAGTCCATAATTTATTCTTTTACAGTCTTTGTTTTATGCGGGGATTCTCAATTTATTCCCTTGCTTTGTCTAATTAACCCGTAGGTTTTATCACTTTGCCTTATAGGCTATTTTATTAGACTTTCACCTCTTTAAGGCGAGGTCCTTATAATCTATTTCTTTCTAGTCATGACCCGTGGGTCGTTTTAGTCTCGTAGACCTTTCCATTGTTTATAACCCCAAAGGTTATGTTGATCCCGTAGATCATTCTTTACGCATGTCGTTCTTAAAATACACGTTTGGTGTCGAGGCACCCTGTTTTTGTTTGAAGAATCATTTGATTTCAAGCTTAAGATCCGTTAACCTTGAATGTAGTTCGTGGCTATAATCATTTTATTTCGGATCATTCTCCCGACTCTATGACTTCTCACGTCATCTATACATCGGTTTGTCTTATGCTCACTGTTATTTGGTTTGCATATATTCTTATTTGGTTATGTTCCCACTACCGGGCTCATTATTCTTTTGCATTTAACGCTACCTTTATCTTGCTAGCGCTTATTTGTGTCATCCGGCATTATATTGTATTCATTATGTTTAACTTGTTAGTGTGAAATCCATCACTTATAAACAATCAACTTTATTCTTTATTCAACCGGTTCGACCTCAAATAGTTAAACATATTTATTCAAAATTTCTATTTACGAAATTTTGTAGTCATAGCTCATTTCCCAAGTCTTTTGATTTTCAACCCGTGTTCACGTCTCTTGGTTTACACATGTGTTTAAATTCCTACCCATCAACCGGGTGTTTTACCGAAGTCGTTATTATTGCAACCCTCCCGGTATGCATTAAGACCTCGCTTCACTTTTATATTCCGACTTTGTCCTCAAGTTTGACATTTTACGAAAACGGCTCGTTAAGAGACATATTTTCATTTTCCGGGTTCGAGTGTAGGTACACCCCTCGCAATACATATCTTAATCATTTTACATGTTTGCATTATCCGGGTTCGAGTGTAAGTACACTCCCTACCAATACATGTCTAAATCATTTTACATTAATCTTTGTCCCTTCACTCGGGCTCATTATCCTAATGTAATGCGCCTCCGTCACCCGGCTGTGCATTTACATTAATACCAAATATTTTACTCATTTGATTCACTTGGGGTACTTTTTAATTTGTCCCATTCACCCCATCCCTACTACATCGGATGTATGGATGTCCATCATAAAAAGTTCATGACATCATGTGTTCACTACTTACTTGGCCAGAGTAAGCGATCAACACATGACACACATGACCTTTTCATAATTTCCGCACTACACCCCATGTAAGTGACGCCTCTAATCTTTCTATATTCTTGACTTTCATTGGCAACCATTTATTCAGTTACTATTTAACAGTTATTTGATTTACATGTTTCATTCATGAACATATACAATGTTTTTCCTTTTTATCAAACTAATATATAATCACATTTGTTAATGTGATTGCTACTTTTCTCAATAGCATTAAATTGAGAGTTTTCCACTTGGATAATTACCCCAATCCAAGTTTCCATATGAACAAATCTTGTTATTCATTTGTTATTCATCATCATGAATAACACATTTTCTATTAAATTTCTCTTGGAAATCAGGTTTTCCAAGTTCTATCATATATGTATGCAACCGTCATTACTTACGTGTTTGTTGCATATTACTACTTGTGCAATTAAATTTAAAAGTGTGCACCTGATAATGCTTTCCCCGACGGGCGTTCCTTGCCATTAACCTTGTTCGCGGTCGTTACGCGATTTAGTCCTCGGACCGTTCCATCATCATATCCACAATTCGTTCAACTCTCGTCGTCTTCAAACGCGAGTGTCCTTCAATTAAAACATTCACAAAAGTTAGTAATGTCAACTTCAATAATCGCCCGTATTATAATACAAGGATTTTTCTACTATACGCGTCAACGCGCGTATTTTCGTCAACTACATCAATCATTTTAATTGGGGTAACGTGTATCACACGATAGCCCTATGTGTTGTTTACAACACTTTAGCATGCTAAACTATTAACATACATGTACTTACCGGATTTGCGATCAAGCCTTGAACCGAACACCAATCTTTATCAAGAGCATAAGGTTTAAGTCCAAGCATAGTTTTCCCACCATACTTGAATCTTGTAGGATCGTTGTTTGACCCGACTGAGTCGATCAGAAGAGTTTTATATCCGGTTCAAAGGCGGAATCGGTTAAACGGACGTGGAAACAGCTTGATACTATAATATCTGTCACTTATATTGATTATAGCATCAATTACAACCTGAACAGATTTTGGCAGCACTTCGTTACAAATCCAGAAGTTGTGTTACCAAATGAAATGTCAAGTGCATTATTTATATGCGTGTGATTCTGCTCCAAATGGCAAGGAGCACTTTCGGACGGAATCAGATGTTTCTGATTTCGCTCGAAATGACCCTTTTACACTATCGAGCGGAATCAACATCTTAACCACTAAACTTTGATTCTCAAACCTCGTGCGCTGAATATCCTAACCTATCCTATTACATGATACAAGACGAAGTCAATAAACGTAATGCACTAACAGACTCCCCCTCGGATATTGACGAAGTCTTCAGTGTTTAGTCTTCAGCATGACACATCTTCAGTCTTGATCATTCTGCCTGCCTTCTCATTCAAGTTGTAACATTATAAGCATCCATTAATCTTTCTCTTCTTCCATCAGCTTCAGGCTCCCCCTTTCGTCAAGCTTCCGTGCTTTGGGATCGACACCTAGCTTTTCATCCACAAGCTCCCCCTAGCTTCAAGCTTGTCTTCAGACTCCCCCTTAGACTCTGCTCTCGGGATCGTAGTCTGGACTATCTGCAATCACTCAAACATTCATAAATACAATGTTTTTCAAATCTAACAACCCAGAAATCGTAAACTGGCTCTTTTTAAAACTCTTTAACTACTCCCCCTATCAAGAAACTAAATGATTTAGCAGCATTAAAGAATCCAACTCCCTCACAGTTAATCATCCAAGTTCAAATTAATGACCTTGGAGATATCACAAACTGTGTTTGATTTTTGATTTTTAATTCAAGTATCAAATTAATGAACTTGTTTTATTTTCAGAAACACAATCAGCTTACTTAGATTTTGAAACTCAGCATTTCAGACATTGGTTGTCGAAAATAAAGCAGAATCAAAAATCTTTTTGAATTTTCTGAAAATATAAAGCAGTAAAGAAATATTTACAAACATATTTACAGACAATATTTTTGTTTGAGTTCGCGTCAGAGGATCATATCAGTTTTTGACAAGTCACAAGTACCGTTGAGCTTAGTTACACATTAAGAATTAAACAATTCACCTAGATTGTCGATATACTAATCCACTTAAATTTTCACACAAATTTCAACTGATTCAGGATACGAATTAGGTGTTTTAAGAACTTAAACTCATTCATGTGTCCCACCTCTTGAATATACTCCCGTATCCAGATCCCAATATTCAATCTTACAGGTGAATATACCTAGATGATATCTGTAAGGGGTTAAATGCGAGGGTCGTGAGAGCTCAGGTCGATACTTCTGTATACGCAGAGAGATGACGGCTTCGACTTTTGGTGTGTCCCATTTAGAGGATCTTTTTTACAACAGCACACGATTATCATTTTGCAATGTTTCATCGTTTTTTATGCTGAGGGTGATGCTATTTTTCAAGCAATGCAGAAAGTATTATTCGGGGACTAGGTCAGAACTTCCATTCAGCAGAAGTCCCGGAATAATACCCCAGATATCACTGAGCATAAAGACCTAGTATTTCAGAAAGAGGGACCTTTCAAACGAGATTTCAGGGGTTACCTATATATCCAAGTAGTGTTCCCCACGAAATAAGCAAAATTCAAACTTGCTTAGGTTTATATCCTGAAAAAGTTTACTAAATGTATAAAAACCTATCGGTATATCATCAGTGAGACTGTTTAACACTATATAATCATTACATTTCTTTAGCATACTGTAATTGTCTACTGATGTACTATCATTTCCTCTTTTTACACAAAACTCAAATTTTTGAATTTTATCATGTTTTTGGCTTTTTCAAATTTTCTAATGTTTTTGGATTTTCTGACAATTTCTCCCCCTAAAATGCAAAATCATTAAAAAAAATTTTGACAACCAATACTGATAGCTTTGTCTCGCCATCCATTTTCAGCATCTTGTGAACCGAATTAAAAAAATAACACTACTATTTAGCACCGTTAGCAGAAAAACGAGCACAAAGTACCCCCATGATTTACAACACATTGATCTTTTACAATTTGAAAACCGTTTTTCAATCTTGTGAAAGTAATCATCTTTGTTCCGCCGTGAGGGTTTCGGCATATTCAATCAACATATATTTTTGAAATTTTCTATTTTTGACAAAAATTAAAAACAAACATATTTTTGGTTTTTAATTTTTCAAATTTTTTAGGGTTTTAAAATGATGTTTATTTATGTACAGAAAAACAAATAAACTCCCTGTTCAACCAAACCAGGGTCCAGCAGCAACCTCCTCCTCTTGTTGTGCCAGACTACTCCAACCTCCAATCTCACAATCTTTGTTTTTGTTGAGCACCTGCACATTCAACTAACTCAATTACTTGAACAATTTAGCCCAGGTTTGTTGGACCTTAGGCATTTCAACACAATAATTTTCATTCAATGCTGGAAATTCTTTGTCATCATTCATAATGACTTTTTCAACTTTGACTTCAACTTTCTCATCTTTTACCGAAGTCACTTGTTTTTTAACACTCCATGTCTGACCTTTTGGAGTACCCCTTTTGTAAAAATGTTTCTCTTTTTGATCACTTTGATTTTGAACAACAACTTTTGGTTTCCAAAACTTTTGGGGTTTTGTCATATCAACTGAGGTTTTCCAACTTTGTGTTGTTCTGAATCTGGGTGTGTGAGTATTCCAGATCTGTCTTGAATCGAACCTATTCTGGTTTGATTTCCAATTTTGATTCGAAGCAAACTTGTTTGTGTTGTACCTCCAAGTTTGTTTTGAATCAAATCTGGTTGACCTTTGTCTCACATTCTCAGATTTTTGTGTCTCAGCATCAATCTTCTTTTTGTCAACATCCACAGGTTTTAGATTTTGACACTTGCGTGCAAGATGTCCTTTTTGATCACATTTGAAACATGTTCTCATGGACATATCTTTGACCTGTGGTTGTTGCTTTTTCTTTTGTGCCTCAAACTCTTCATTAGACTGTCGTCCAATTTTAAGTCTTTCTCTTTTGCTAAACTGTCTCCTTGAACAAAACTCATTTTGCCTGATAATTAGGCGTTTCATTTTTGTTTCGATTCTGTTTCTTCCTATAACCCAACCCAGCCTTCATGTTTTTCTTCTTGAAACCAGGTTTGTTATACGAACCTTTACAACTCTTACCAACAAACTTTGAAATCTCAGACTTCTCAATCTCAACCATTTTGAAAACTTTGTCAACCTTTTCTAAAATCACATTCTGAATCGGGAATACAACATCTAAGAATAATTTGTCTGATCCAATCATGGTATAAACCAATCCCTTTGAATCATCATTCAAATTTTTCTCGGATTTTGTGTTCTTCAGATATCCATCATGAAGATTTCCTTCATCTTCATCCTGTGATTCAGATTTACCTGTATCAACCGAATCTTCTTTCAACACACTTTCAACGACTTTACCTACCACCTCTGAATCATGAGAATCATCATATTTGGAATAGGTTATATCGATGTTGTCTGGCAATTGATCTACCATGTTGAAAGCTTTTTCGACCTTTTCCTCATCATAAAATGCAAACTTTTTCGGTGGTGGAACTTGATGAAACTCTGAGCCAATGCCTTTCTTGTTTTGCTCAGAATCCTTTCCATCCAGTTTTATGTTGAAAATACGTTCAAGCACATATGACGACACATGATAACTTTTTAATTTGTTGTTATCCTGTTCTAAATCAGCAATCTGTCGCTTTAGCTTAGCAACATCCTCAATATAAGAATTAACAACATCTTGTTTTATAGAATACATTCGTTTAAGTTCTTTAGTTGTTTCAGAAAGATAATTCATTCTTGATTGAGCATATTTCATTTCATCTTTCACTTTCTCATATGACTCTTTTGTAATGTGATATGCTAATTTCATTGAGTCATATTCCTTTTTCATTTCTTGACAAGCAATTTCTTTTTGAGAACACTGTTCTGTCATTTTAGAAATATTTTCTTTCAAAACTTCATTTTCTGTTTCTAACTTCTTACATTTTTCTGAAAGTTTTTCCTCATTTTCTCTTAAAACTTTTTCTTTTTCTAGCATTTCTTTGCATTTTTCTTTGAAAATGTTTTCAATTTTAGTGAATTCAAGATCTCTTGTTCTGAATTGCTCATCTTTTTCAGCACAAGCTTTGCACGGTTCCATGCATTTCTTGCACTGTTCAACAGTTTTAGTCAAGATGTTAGAATCAGAATTTACCTCAGTGATTGGCACCTTGGTGTTTTCAGCAGCTTCTGTCTGCTTCATCTCAGCATCATCTTGCTTTTCTGCAACACTGACTTCATCATCAGCATCACCAACTTCCAAATTCTCATTCTTTGCTTCTACAAACTGCTGTTCTTCAATAACAACATTCTTAACCTCTTCAATTACCACAACTTCTTCTCTTTTGATTTCCTTCACAACCTCAACTTCAACAGCTTCTGTGTTGACTTCTTCAAGAACCTTCTTCAGATTGTTCACCATTTCTTCAACATTCTTCTTCATTCTCTCTTCATCCCTTTTTCTCAGACACGATAACATGGCATATCTGATTTCCTTTTCATGCCTTTTAGCATATGTGTCATCTTTCATCACATTACTATAGTATTCGGCTCTCAAAGGAATTATGAGATGAACATCATCAAAGATTATATCTTTCTTTGGAACAACTGGTTCTCCTTCTCTGTTGTAGTAACACTCTCTCTTCTTATCCCATCTTCTACTCATAACAGCATTCTCATATTCTTCCTGCATCTCATCCATTCTGTTGTAAACAACGTTTCTTTCTCGATAAGTTTTCTCACTCAAAATCTCTTCTCGAGTTTTCTCCTTCATCTCAACTTTATCTTTTTCTTCATTGTTTTCTTCATGGATTTCTGCAACAAAAACAAACTTTCTTTCCTCTGTCATAGCTCTACCATGAGCTGTTTTTCGAACATTCTCCAAGCGATCTTCTTCTGGACAAATTTCGGACCAATCAAAACCTTCATCATCTTGAATTACAAAACAAGCTCTTAATTTTTCTCTTGGTTTATCTTCAATCATCTTTGGCTCTTCTCTGCTTCGGTGGTAGATTGCCTTTCGGTAATAATCATCATTGAATGGATGTTCATTTCCACCAACTGCAGAATTAGTGCATTCTCTCTTGAAATGACCTTTCTGCTTACATTTGAAGCAGGTCACTTTGGATTTGTCAAATCCAAGCTTTGTTGAAGCTCCTCCAAGAGATTGTTTCCCAGTAATCTCCATATACCTCTGAGCTCTGCGGATGCAACTAGCTAAACACCAACGAATGTCAATTAGCTCCATTTCCTCCGGATCAATCTGGTCGTAGTCTTCTTTGGTCAATTCGGAGTTTCCAATTTTGCCAGCTACAAGACCTTCATATGACTCCAGAACAGATGCAAGAAAACTCATTTGCTGCTTAGCTGCATTGATACTCATCGACGAAGAATTCTTCAGTTTAAGAGCGATGTTGCACAGAATTTTCAGTTTCATCAGAACTTGATTTTGAAGATGAATGATATCCAGAATGATAACTTGATGAAGTTGTTTGGGGTTCTTTCATTTTCTATCCACTGAATGCTGTCTTTGGTGAACCAACACCTTTCTCCGAAGGTACACTGCCTTTGTAGTATAGACCAACATTCTGTTGATGTGAAGAACCAGTCATCTTGCTTTGCTTTTGTAGCTCTGGATCATGACTCTCTATCTTTTCAAACAAAGCATCAAGAGAAACTGTGTCATATAAAGCATCATTTTTCAAAATAAAAACAAATGTTCGCCACTGATCAGCTCGTGGTAACGCTTCAATGACTTTATCAATAATTTCCTCTCTTGTTTTCTCAATTTTAAAACGTTCAAGTTCAATTTTGAGGTGACAGAATCTCTCTATCATTTGCCTCACCGACTCTGTGACAACCCGTATTTCGAACCTATTTTGTGTAACGTTACGTGTTTATGTGAACTATATGGGTTGATTGAATAAAATGTTATGTTATGTGTTATCAAAAATTGGGCCGCACACTTTGTTTGGTCGCACATCCTCCACTCGGCCCAACCTCACTCGCAACCACCTACCCAACCCGAGACCCCAGGGGCGGCCCAATGAGGGGTTCGGCCCACTCATCCCTTGTACGCATACATGAACAATGGGGGGTGTAGTTCTTGGTTACTTGCAAGCACACAAGTTACACAAAAACCCTAGAAGCTCTCTCTCTCCCTCTCGTTTCTCTTGGAACCCGACGGCAACTCTTCTCGACCCTCGAAGATCCTTGTGTTCGGATCATCCTCTCTACACGCTTTAACTCGGTTAATGTTTCATGATACGTGTTTGATTTATATTGTTATAAATCCATGTTTGACTAAGCGGTTAGGGTTGCTTGTGTGATAAATTGTGATGTTCTATATTGTATGTAAATCGTATGTTTCGCAAGTAATCGGTTGATCATATGTTGTCCGAATTATGTGAAGATGATGGTTAAACGAAAGCTTACTAATCGGTTGTGAGATGATTCGGATGGATGTTGTGATGTGTTGTTATGGTTTGTAGTATGGATTGATATATATTGTACACATGGTTTAGGGTTGCATGATAGTTCTTGAATCTGTTATCACATGATTTGGTTACATGATCATAGGTTATTGATTAGTGGTTTTGGAATTGATATGAATGTTTGATTGATTCGGGATTATTGGTTCTTGATAACGATATGAACATGCATGATTCTGGATAAAAACTGCTGTTTGATTCGTTTGGATTATAGCAAAACTGTTAATTGATTTGATTTGAAACTGCCAAATCTGTTTACAACTTGTTACGGAAATCATGGACTACAAATCAGGAAGTCAGTTACACACCTTGTCTCGACAAGAGATTGTGAGTCGAGAACTCCTAGTCTCGACTCGAGACCATAACACCGGCACAAAGCAACACAACTCGAGACCACGGTTGCGGGTCCGGTTGCGACTCGAGACCGTGTAGTCTCGACCAGACCAGGATGACTCGAGAACTCTCTGTTGCGACTCGAGACTTCGAAATCAATATAACCCGAGACCGACTAGTCTCGACTCGAGATTGCTAGTCTCGACTCGAGACCGAGAACATGCACACTCTGTTACTGGACTGGCCCACTGCTACCAGCCCAATTGATTGGGCCACGTATTTGGACTTTCCTTATGTGAAGCTACTATAGAACTGCCATGCTTATATGTGAACATGATGATCAATGCTTGTACACAACTTGTTAATAAATATGTGGAACATACGTGCAATACTAGTGTACGAATCTGATTGGTATGATAACTGTGATAGGACGTGGTTGATCACTTTGTAGCGTAACTGAATTGTTGTGTATCATACCGAGCAATCCCAGGTGAGTTCATTGCACTTCTCAAGCATACGTCCCGATGGTTTGGGATAACTAGTGAACATTTGGAAGGGAAACTTGGGTAAACAGTTAAATCGGGTTTTTGGTTATTGAACATGGAATCTATCATTATTGGATTGCCTGTAGGGCAATGGGATAATTAGTTGATAGCGCTATTAGGTTGGACACCTCACACCGGGCCGTAAGGACGGGAGTGAACTAATTATCTGGGCATCATTACCAATGCTTGGTTAGAGGCATTGGGGACTGGACGCACTTCCAGGTTATTAAGGGGCACACTCCCCGGATACATATGGGCACACTCCCTAGGGTATCTAGCATGTTATGAGCAACATCGTATCACAACGTTGAATCGGCCTAACATACATCTGGTAACAAAACACGATAACAAAACTTGAACTCACAAGCGTCGTCTGACACACTTGTCTGCATGCTTGCAGGTCGTTAGGGTTGGAGACATGGACTTGCTATCTGGGAGTGCTGGAGTGGTCATGGATCGTGGCTTTTGATTAAACAGTTGACTTGGTGGTTTTGAAACTTTAAACAATTGGATATTATTTCACTTATGCTTCCGCTAAACATACCTTTTGGATTTAATGTTGGAATTGGACTTGCTTGGTTAATTAATGTCATGTTTATTTAAATACTTGTGTGGTTCAATGTGATTGGTGGCTCGTACTCTTATGTGTCGCACCTCCCGCGGTGCTTCCGCTTGTGATGTTTTTGGGGGTGTTACAGACTCTCCTTTTAAACTGTCAAATAAATCGAATTCTTTCTTAAGCAATGCAATTTTGTTCTTTCTAATCTATTTACCCCCTCAGCTTTAACACGTAAAGCTTCCCAAACAGATTTTGACGACCCGTCATGACTAAGCAATGCAAAAATATCATTTCTAATTGCCGTCTAGATTAAAGCGATCATTCTCTGTTCAGCTGCGTAATCTGCTTTGTCTTCTCTAGGTAATTTCTTGAATGCAATTAATTCGCCTTTATCATCTTTTGGTCGATCATACCCAAACTCTAAACAGAACCAGCTCTCATGCGCATACGCTTTCGCCCAGTTAAGAAAGCGTTCTTTCCACCATGTATAATCCTCAATGCTTTCCAGAGTTGGTGGCTTTAAGTGTGTTCCGTAGAAGTTATCATGCTTGATGTTCTCATTAATTGCTTTCATGATAGTTTTTGGTGTGACCGTTGATGTTTCGGAAGAATCGGATGTGAACGCGTTGAAAAACGTGTTGTAGAATTCTTCAGCCATAATGTAATCCGCAAATCACCTGAACAGATTTAAACAAACATTCAGTACACTAATATCAAATAATCTGAAAACAAACTGGTACTTGGTTGACGTGAAATGTTCTCGACACAAAATATCCAATTTCAAGCGAAATAGTGATTTCAAGCGAAATCACTTTTGGAGTGGAATCACAAATTTGCACTTTGGAGTGGGATTAGAAATTTGCACTTTGGAGCGGAATCAGAAAATTGCACTTTGGAGCGGAATCCGAAATTTGCACTTTGGAGCGGAATCAGAAATTTGTTTTCGAGCGGAATTAGACCCAAATTTCGAGCGAAATAGCTGTTTCGAGCGGAATCTAGTGCTAATTTCAGGCGGAATTAAAAGTGTTCGTTCGAGCGGAATCAAGTTTTTGTCCAATTTTTGTCATTATTAGTCCGAAATTTGGTCTCAAACTTTCAAGGCTTTGTTATTATACTGTTATGCACGTTCGGTGAAATTTTCATTCCATTTTGACCGTAGGAACTTGTCCAAATTGAAAAAGAAGGTGTAGAAGTCAGAATGTAGATGATATCAAGCTAAACTCTTCTTCCTGAGCTCTGATACCACTTGTAGGATCGTTGTTTGACCCGACTGAGTCGATCAGAAGAGTTTTATATCCGGTTCATAGGCGGAATCAGTGAAACGGACGTGGAAACAGCTTGATACTATAATATCTGTCACTTATATTGATTATAACATCAATTACAACCTGAACAGATTTTGGCAGCACTTCGTTACAAATCCAGAAGCTGTGTTACCACATGAAATGTCAAGTGCACTATTTATATGCGTGTGATTCCGCTCCAAATGGCAAGGAGCACTGTCGGGCGGAATCAGATGTTTCTGATTTCGCTCGAAATAACCCTTTTACACTTTCGAGCGGAATCAACATCTTAAACACTAAACTTCGATTCTCGAACCTCGTGCACTGAAGATCCTAACCTATCCTATTACAGGATACAAGACGAAGTCAATAGACATAATGCACTAACAAATCTCTTAAACCAAGGCTCTGATACCAACTTGTAACACCCTTGTTATTATTTTAAAGATTTTCGTATAATTAACGAAAATAAACATGTAATTACGATTGAGTATCCTTAGAAAATACGAGTAATTTAAAACTTTTACAACTTAAAAGTGTTCAACATTATATAAATAAGTTCGTCGTTTAAAAGTTACGACGTAACTTCGTGCGGAAGCTTTAATCTCGTGTGTTCCGTTCTTCTTCGAGCTTGATCTTCATCCGGGCACTCTTGGAGATCACCTATGATCAAAACCAACTTAAAAGTTAGTTTTGATAGTTAAATAACAAGTTTAAACTAGTTATATGGGTCAAACAAACAAAATTAAACATTTTTGGGATTCAGGGGGCGTCACGCTACGCCTAGCCCCCATTTCGACAAAATGTTGATTCCTGTTGCTGCATATTTCCAGCCAAACCAAGTTTTACGAAAACGGACATAACTCATTCGTTATTGATCCGTTTTACACGATTCTTTTTCCTACGCGTTCGTAATTTAATTCTCCATCACATGGAGTTAAAATCCAACATCCGAATTCACAAAAATTTAGATTTCAAGCTCTCGGCTTGATATTCAACTATGACACTTTTGACCCGTTCATGCTTTTACCAAACTAATTTGTTATTTTCCTTCAAAATCCCATGGTCATCATGTTATATCCGTTTACAAATTTTCAAGATTTAACTTTACGGGTTCCTTAAGAAGTTTTAACCCGTTATGCATATATACTCGTTTTGACCCGTTACGAGTATTTTACATTTTTAGACTTAAATCATGCTTCTATTGGTTTACATCCTATCACCATTTTTATACTAATTCCAAGGGCTCAATTTAACAAGATGCTTATTTCAAAACAACTCTTTAAAGGTTGTTTACCCTATTTACCCCTCAAGGGCTTTTTGGTCAATTTTAGCCCTTCATTTGCGCGACGAAGGACTTCCGATATTATTTGACCAAAATATCACTTTTAGCTATAATTCTAAACATGCGTACCTGGCTCGGGTCATAAGATTGACCCGCTTAAATACCTTTCGCTATTAATATCTAGTTAATAGCAATGCTAACCATGTGTTAATTCCTGTGATCACAAAACTCAACAAGCAATCATCAAATATTATTGACAAATGGTGTTAACAACACCATTTGACCCATTTAGTCGAAATGACCAATTATCATTTCGAGATGGTATTAAATTACCATTTCACCCCCTTTAACCTATCCCGATTTACTTTTGAATTCATCTTACTTAAGAATTGTTCTCGTTTTGTTTGACCCGTTATGACTCATGCCAAATGGTGTCATTTCAAATCCCTTTATATATTCGTTAGTCCATGTCCGGATTACTATTTGACCGTTTTTACCCTTTTTACCATAATTCATGGTTTCTTATCTTTCTCACTTTTTCCGACTTGCGTTTAAATCGTGTCGGAACTTCATGTTTCGTTTACTCCATATAATTCAGATTCAATACTCGCAATCAAGTATTTGGTAATAAAATAAAAGAGCGTAAGCTACACTTACCTCGCATCCAAACTATGCTTCTCTTTTCTTGTACTTGATTTATTTGGCCGCTTCTTTCCCAAGCCTCCACCTAGCTCGTTTAAGCGTCAAACTATTGTCAATCATTTACAAGGCGGTTAGATTAGTCATTAACAATCACGACTATTCCACCTCACTTATTTTCTATGTCGAAGCTACTGTTCGACTTCATGCTTAGTTAACTTAGTTTATCAAAGTTAACTACTTTAAATCACAAGTTTTACAACATTAAGTCTAAATCAACATAATATTTAGAACCTTTATCACTTCATATTACGTGTAATTGCCATATCATTCAAATACGTTTTTTCACTCTAATTTCAACACAGTAGTTCTCATTTAGGCATTTTAACAAACACCTAATGTGCAGAATTTTAAATAATTCATTAACAAGCTCATAACTTGTCATAATACCCGAATTTTCATCAATCAAACTATTTAACACAAATATTTGCATTTACAATTCTGAAATAACTTCACATATGTCAAATTACACAAGCACAACCCCAAATTTCCTAGTGTTTATCAAGTTCTACATAACCCACTAGTCACCTACAATGGTGACCATGGATTTCACTAGAATTTAGCATAATTTCAACATGTACTTGTCTAGGGTTTACTCCTAGACATTTTAATGTTCCTAATTCATCTACAATTCATACATGCAACAGCAGATTTCAAGTTCTCTAACTTCGTGAGAATTTCAAGTAGAGAATTTTTGTCAAATTTTACATATCTTATGATCTCCTTGCAATGGGGATCATTAATCTATGCTCGATTTTCGTTTTGGACTTGGTTTGATTCTTCAATTTGTGAGATTAGTGAATGTTAGGGTTTTGAGAGTGGGGGGTCGCCCTTCTCCTGCCTGTGATCGAACCAGACCCTCAAATGGGGTGTTTGGTTTTTATTTTGTTTAAACTTAATAATATAAGTTTCAATTTTAACAACATGGCCCCTCCACTTTTATTTAGTTTATAACTTGATATTTTGTTCTTTCATTTAATTACAAGACTTGTACTAGGTTATTTATTTCCTAGTTACTTTATCTTGTTCACAACCTGTTTTATTTTAAGTCCTGTTAAATCTCGGGCCTTTAATATACTTTGCTTTCTCAAAGTATTTCTCATACTTTTTACAATCTTTTATTCACTTTATATTTAACATTAGGATTATTTATTTAAATCCTAATATTTACCGGGTTACTTTTACCGCTAACGGTATTTTACCCGTCTTTTAGTATTAACGGTGTTTGATTACCTAACCCGTTTTCAGGGTGTTACATCTGCTCTCAGTACTACTCTCAATCTAAGTACCGCTTTCCCTCCCCAAACCGACGGTCAGACTGAAAGAACGATTCGTACCCTTGAAGACATGCTTCGCTCGTGTGTCATAGATTTCGGTGGTAATGCGCACTTACCTTTGGTCGAATTCTCGAACAATAATAGTTATCATTCTAGCATTCAAATAGCACCATTTGAGGCACTATACGGAAGAAAATGTCGATCGCCTATTGTGTGGCACGAGATCGGAGATGCGCAAATTACCGGTCATGAGCTGTTGCAAGAAACGACTGACAAAATCCTCCAAATTCGAGACAATCTACTGAAAGCTCGGAGTCGTCAGAAAAGTTACGCCGATAGATGCCGCAAGCCCCTTGAATTTGACGTTGGTGATCACGTACTCCTAAAGGTTTCACCTTGGAAGGGGGTGATCAGATTCGGCAAGAAAGGAAAGCTCGCGCCTCGATAAGTTGGACCCTTTAAAATTCTGGAAAGAATTGGCAAAGTGGCCTACAGACTCGAACTACCGGAGGAACTTAGCAACGTCCACCCGACTTTCCATGTTTCGAACCTCAAAAAGTGTCTCGCCGAGCAGAATTTACATGTACCACTTGAGGATCTACAAGTGGACGAAACATTACACTTCGTGGAGAAGCCTGTCGAGATCATGGATCGAGAAACCAAGAAGCTCAGACGCTCACGCATTCCCATGGTGAAGGTTCACTGGGAAGGCAAACGCGGCGCCGAGTTCACATGGGAACTCTAAAGTGACATGAAGGCTAAGTATCCATAGCTATTCGTTACACCTGCGCCTTAATTTCGGGACGAAAAGTGGGGGAGGCTGTAACAACCCGACTTTTTGAAGTCAAAGTACAAGTCAAAGTCAAAGTCAAAGGAAGAAAAGATTGCTAATTCGACCTGTCGTTCCTTGCTTAATTATTGCTTGTACTCTTTGACTTAGTAACCGATACTTTAATTTATGTTGCTTTAGTTGTATTATGTGGAGTAAATGCAATAATCGCAGTTTATCGCTAATCTACTTAACGCTATCTTGTAGGATCGTGTTTCGAACCGAACGAGTCGTTCAGAGGAGTTTGAAACAGTTTCAGGTGCGGAAAACAAGAAACTGAGTACGAAACAGCTTGAAGTACACTTTAAACACTGATTGAATTGATTTTACACTGATTACATCCAAATCTCACACCGGCAGCACCTCGGTATGGAAATTCACAATCGATCTATTTGATCTCGCTTGAACTCCTATATATAGTGCATCTGATTCCGCTTGAACAGACTCAAGTGGAACCATCAGTTCAAGCGAAATCCCACATTTAACATCTCAAGCGAAATCAAGTCTTCTGATTTCGCTTGAAACTGCCATGAGCACTTTCAAGCGGAATCAGCTTGAATCACACCAAACTTTACTATTTCCTCGTAAAACGTGCCCTGATCTAACCTATCTAGTACAAGACTCGATACAAGACGAAGTCAACAGATGCATGCACTAACAGACTCCCCCTCAGATGTTGACAAGTCTGACTGTGTCGAGTCTTTGCAACTTCAGTCTTCTCTAGCATGTCTTCAGACTCCCCCTTGCGATATGCTGGCATTCCTTAAGTTCATCATCATCATCATCAGCTTCAGGATCATTGTCTGGCTCAAACTTTGTCCACGGAATCGAATCCTGACTCATGTTCTATTCTCAGAATTCTCAGGCATCAGAACCTGACTCTTTAAATATAAGCTTCTCAGGATCAATCAACCTGGCTTACTATCACACAACTTTGATTCCAAGATCGTCACCTGGCACTCTTCCAGCTGAAGATCTTTAAACCCAGCTCATACTTAAACCTGCATAATCTCTACCTCAAAGTAAATCTTACACATTTAAAATATAGATGAGATGAATGCACTAACTCGGACTCTTTTTCACTACATGCATGATGAACCACTTGTTTGATTTACACAAACAGATATTCATTAAGCATAGACTCCCTCTGACTTCATGATCATCATGTTTAGCACTTAGAATTTCGAAAATCAGCTTTCCAATATCAGTTGTTGAAAATCTTTTTGAGTTTTTTAAAAATTTAAGCTAAAACACACCGAAAATCTTTTTGGATTTTTGAATAAAAACGAAATGCAGTAAAGAAATATTTACAAACAATATTTTTGTGAGTTTGTGAAAGAGGATCATATCAGTTTCTAAGACAAATCACCAACATCGTTAAGCTTCATTTCATTATAAGTTCTAAACAATTCACCTAGATTGTCAGTATATTGGTCCACTTCAATTTTCACACAAAGTTCAATTGTTTCGAGATATCATATTAATGTCTTAAAGACTTAAACTTATCTGAGTGTCCCACTACTTGAATATACTCCTGTATCCAGATCCCAATATTCAGTCTTATAGGTGAGTATACCACAGATGATATCTGTAAAGGGGTTATATTGCGAGGGCCGTAAGAGCTCAGGTCGATACTTCCGTATACGCAAAGAGATGACGGCTTCGACTTTTGGTGTGTCCCCTTTAGAGGATCTTTTCTTCAACAGCAATGATTATCAATTTTATTGTTTAATCATTTTTGCTGAGGGCGAGCTTATATTTAAAGCATTTGCAGAAAGTATTATTTGGGGACTAGGTCAGAATTTCCATTCAGCAGAAGTCACGAAATAATACCCCAGATATCACTGAGTATAAAGACCTAGTATGTCAGAAATAGGGACCTTTCAAACAAGATTTCGGGGGTTACCCATATATCCAAGAAGTTGTTACCCACAAAATAAGCAAGTTTGAAATTTAGGTTTATATCTCGTCACAATTTACTAAATGTGCAAAAACCTACTGGCACATCCGCAGTGAGATTGTTTATCACATTTATAGCTTTACATTTCTTTAGCATGTTGTGATAGTCCACTGATGTACTATCATTTCCTCTTTTATACAACAAAAACTCATTTTTGATTTTATCATGTTTTTGGATTTTTCAAATTTTCTAATGTTTTTGGTTTTTCTGAAATGTACTCCCCCTGAAATGCAAACACATTAAAAAAATTGAAAACAAACTATACAGAAAAATGACAACCGATATCAAATCGCCTCATTTCGCCATCCACTTGGCATAAACAATCAGAACTCCCCCTTTCAACAAACCATTTTCTCATTAAGATTTCAAAATACTTAAGTTTGTTTTAATCAAAATGATTTTTCCGGAAAATGAGTTTGTTTTTACCACTTGTAGGTTTAATAAAAAACCACTTGTAGGGATTGGTTCATCATATTGTTCATTCAATCAATTGTATAAGGATTACATCAAGTTCAAACTAATGACCTTGAGTAATCACTTTGTAATATCCAACCTCTAACCACTTGTAAGTATAACCACAACATTTAACCACATGTAGGAATATCACATCTATACAAATACCATTTTACCCATCAAGATGCTGATTCCTGCTTCACACTTTCCAACCTGGAAGCTCCGGCATAGTCCTAAGACTTCAAGGGAAAAGAATTTCCACCCAAGTCTTACCAACCTCGGGTGTTTTTAGCTCTTGCTCAGTAGGGTTATAGGTTGCTTTCTTTGTTGCATAGAAATCTTTAACCCCTTATACTTTCCCCTCAATCATTTTCCCAAATATTTTCTTAACATTCCCATTGAATGTTTTCTCAACATCAAATTCTTCTTGATCAGAAAAGAATTGATTTGTGATTTCCACCTTACCAACCATTTGCTTAATTTTTTCAAACTTCAAAGATAGAATTTCAACATCATCTTTTGAAGACACAAATTTTTCTTCTTTAACTTCAACTTGTGGCTCCACTGATTTTGTGGAATCAGATTCATCGCCGACCTTCTCATCACCCTTCTTAACAACCCACACTTGGTTGTCTTTGGCTTTCTTTTTGTAAAAATTTTTCTTTGAACACTCACCAATTTCATGAGTAGAATTTTCAAAAATTTTAAACTGTTCAGTTGGTGAGTCAACATCGACAACTTTTCCTTTAAGTTTTTCAGATACTCCCTGTTTTGTTTTTGTCATTTGAGAACAAGTTGATGCAATGTGACCAGCTTCATTGCATTTGAAACAGATACGAGTATCTTTTCTGTGAAAAACTCCAGTTCCTTTTTTCTTCATCTCAGCAAGAAACTCCTGGTTTGATTGTTTCCAGAACGGTTTCTTCTGTTCTTCTTCTGCACTTCCACCTGAAACAAATTCGGTTTTTGTTTTAGAATTTTTCTCATTTTTATAGTTTTCTGGTGGAATAAAACCTAAACCTTTCTTTTTGTAGCTACCATTATGGTTTGGTTTCTTTTGAAAACCATAACCAAAATTGTAACCCTTTTTCTTGTTTAGACGTTGTTGAACTCTTGAAGTGTATTTTTTAGATTTTTCAAAACTTTCAATTCAGGAATATAATAATTTCTATTAGTTTGAAAGTTTTGTTAATCATTTCTATTTTTACACTTCTAATGGGAAACTCTTTGTTATAATATAATTTGTCAGAATCATTCAAAGTATAAACTACTTCGAATGTTTCATCATTCAAATTTGATTTTAATAACAAAAACTTTTTACTATAAACCCGTTTAACCATCGGTTTTGAACTGTTGACTGACGAACTTGACCCTCCAGACTCAGACTTTGACTCAGACTCCTCATCAGTATCCAACACCTGATCGACCACCTTTTTTATTAACTCAAACTCATGATCAGTGTCAGACGAGGTGAACGTGACGTCAATCTTTTCTGGTAGTTCATCAGTTGTGTCGGTTTTTAACTTTATATTGACTGCTTTTTCGACTTGCTCCTCATTTGGTTTTCTGGGAGAATAACCTTCCCAGATTGGAGGCGGACACTTGTTATAGCTAACAGTCGGTTTCTTACCAGTGTCCTTCTTCTTTGGCTTCTCATCTTTGAATGCTTCGAAACCTATAGCAGTCGGATAAATTCGATCAATAAGATAATCAGAACTAGAATAACTTTGTAATAAACGTCTGATCCTCTCGTTCTCTATTTTCTCGGTTTCCAACTCTTGCTTCCACTTTGCACTTTCTTCGATGTAAAAATTAATAGCTTTTTGCTTTGTCATCATTGTTGCGTTCATCATTGTTAAAGCATTTTCTCTCTCAGAATTTGTCTTTTGAAGACCAGTTACTGTTCTGTTCAATACATCATAAGATTCCTTCACGTAGTTTAGATTGAACAACAACTACTCTTTTAATTTCTCATACTCAACCATTTTTTCATCTTTAGCTACACACTCTTTGCAAGCTTCAAGACACTTTAAGCATGGCTTGATAACTTCCACAATCTTTTCAACTTCGACGATTTTTTCAACTTCAATCACCTTTACTGGTTCACTAACCTCCTCAGCAGCAACTTTAACTTCTTCATTTCGAACAATCTCATCTTTTTCAGCATCACTTTCAGACTTCATTTCTTTTTGTTCTTTTGCAGCTTTTTTCTCCTTCAGCTTCTCTAGACGATCTGCAAAATAGAAATGAAAACTTTCAGGAGAGAGATGAGATTTTGCAACATTAATATGTTTTTCTTCTTCATCAGTCGGAGATTGATCAAACTCTACTGATTTGTCAGAACTATCATTCGAAGAACCAGAATCAGATGGTGTTTGATCAAAGACAATCTCCTTTTCTGAACAATCATCTGAAATTTGTGAACTTTCATCAGACGAAACAGACTTTTCCTCTTCATTCTTTACAGTTACACCAATTGATTTCATCCACTCAGTGAACATGTCTGGTTCTTTCACAATCTTGGCAATGAAAGCTTTGAAATCTCCTTTCTCATCAGTAAACATATCCCAGCTAAAGCCTTCATGTAATCTTTCATCATCCTGAAAGTTCCAGTTAAAGTTTTCTTGATTTCCCAGACATGCTCTCTTTGAATCCTCAATCACTTTTCTACCATGAGCCACTTGCGGTTCTTGTTGCTGTTGTTGACCAACTTGTTGATAGATGGCTTTCCGGTAGTAATCGTCCTTTCTGAATGGATTCTTTGGATCATTAGCTTCTCTGTTCTTGCATTCTCTCTTGAAATGACCTTTCTCCCTGCATTTAAAACAAGTAACTTTAGATTTATCGAAACCTAAAGTAGAAACATGTGCATCAAGAAAGTCATTTCTCCCGGTAATCAATTTAAACTTTTCGGCTCTCCTAAGGACACTAGCTAGACACCATTTGATGTCCATTAGTTCCATCTCTTCAGCGTCTATCTGATCGTAATCCTCCTTTGTAAGCATAGGATTTCCGATCTGTCCTGCAACTAAACCTTCATAGGATAGAAGCACAAAACCAAGTAAAGCCATGTGATCTTTCGCAATCTCTTCAGAAAAACTTTGACCATCAGGAAGATTCAAAGCAATATTGCACTGTATTACACAACCATTTCCAGTTTTTGTACTTTGAGAATGAAAATTTTCAGATGAACTCTTGGGATTAACACTCGGATACGAAGAGAAACCATTGCTGCTTTTAGGACTTTGATCAACCTTTTTCGATGAGTCTCCAGCACTAAATGCAGTTTGGATTTTAGGGCTTCTTTCAGCTTCTGGAACACCGCCTTTGTAGTACATTTTCACATCTTGTTGACCACTCGGATTGGTCATCCTAGCAATCTTCTGCTGTTCCAGATCTTGACCTTCAATTTTCTCGATGATATGAGAAATTGTTAACCCATCATAAACTCCGGTGTTTTTCAAGATCATCAAATAAGTTCCCCACTCTTTTTGCGGTAAAGCATTGGCTAGCTTGTCGACCCACTCTTCACGATCTTTGGTTATGCTCAACATTGACATGGATCGCACTAAGTGGCAATATCGTTCAATTAGCTTCTTTGTATCTTCCCCGGGCAAACTAGTGAATAGATCAAATTCTTTCTTAAGCAGTGCCTTCTTGCTTTTAATCATATGTTCACTACCCTCAAACTTGACTTTAAGTGCATCCCAGATTGATTTTGAAGTTTTGTCATGTTGGAGTACCACAAAGATGTCTTCTTTGATGGCTTGTTGAAGCAAACTTATCATCATCTTTTCAGCATGATACATTTCCCGTTCTTGGTCACTAAATTCTGATATTTGTTTTTCCGTCTGTAATTCGGTTCGAGGTAACACATATCTCTTCAGTATACACTCCCATGATCTAAGATGGTTAGCTTGAACCCAGTTTTCGAAGCGATCTTTCCATCCGTAATATTCTTCAATGCTCATTAGCTTCGGGGGTTTTTGAGTAGTTCCGGTTTCATTTTCCAGGTTCATGTTTTGAGCAATGGAAGCCGGAGTAACCGAAGATGTGGCGAACGCGTTGTAAAAATCGTTATCCATGGTTCTTGTAGTTCAAGCGAAATCACAATTTCAATCACTCTTTCTGTTCAAGCAGAATACCTGAAACAATCAACTACAAGCGAAATCAAAAATTAAAAGTTCAAGCGGAATAGCAAGACAACACAATAATTCTAATTCTGCTTGAAATTCAAGCGGAATAAGGAAAATTTGGAGCGGAATCAGATTTTGAGCAATATCACAGATTTCGCTTGAAATGCTTTCAAGCGGAATAGGACTCTTGAAGCGGAACCACTGAATTTTCGAGCAGAATCAACTTGTTTGGTCAAGCGGAATCTCTGATTAGGTACCCTGGAGCGGAATCAAACAAAGAACCAATTCAAGCGGAACCTCTTCGAACATCAATTTTACCCATTTTTAATCCGAATTTTAACATGTAATTCTCAAGGGTTTGTTAACATGCACTTTTACACCATATATGTAAATTTTAGCCGATTTTAACCGTGAAATATTGAATTTTGAAAGAAGGTGTAGAAAAACAGAAATTTTCCAGCTGAATCGTATAGAACTCCTCCTCCTGTGCTCTGATACCACTTGTAGGATCGTGTTTCGACCCGAACGAGTCGTTCAGAGGAGTTTGAAACAGTTTCAGGTGCGGAAAACAAGAAACTGAGTACGAAACAGCTTGAAGTACACTTTAAACACTGATTGAATTGATTTTACACTGATTACATCCAAATCTCACATCGGCAGCACCTCGGTATGGAAATTCACAATCGATCTATTTGATCTCGCTTGAACTCCTATATATAGTGCATCTGATTCCGCTTGAACAGACTCAAGCGGAACCATCAGTTCAAGCGAAATCCCACATTTAACATCTCAAGCGAAATCAAGTCTTCTGATTTCGCTTGAAACTGCCATGAGCACTTTCAAGCGGAATCAGCTTGAATCACACCAAACTTTACTATTTCCTCGTAAAACGTGCCCTGATCTAACCTATCTAGTACAAGACTCGATACAAGACGAAGTCAACAGATGCATGCACTAACATATCTCATCGCAATCGCATCGCAACTTGAATCGCATTTCTGGATATTGTTTTACGTGTGTGTGCTATTATGTGTTACTTGTGCATGTTTATTATATGTTTGAGGTGATAATCGCGACTCTATCGCAACTCAATCTTATCGCGAACTGGAAACGCAAGTTTATTTATGTTGTTGTATGTTAGTTATGTTATTTGTGTAACTATTATTCAAAACCATCGCATCGCTTATTCGACACTCGCTTAAACGCATCGTAACGCTCAACGCACGAAACAAAAGTCGAAAACCAACTCGCACAAACCATCCGATCGAAGGACCATTCGATCGAATGGTCCGGATGACCATCCGATCAGATGGCCATCCGATCGGAAGGCCCTCCAATTGAATCATTACACCGCCTTTCCTCCTCTACACCTATAAATAGCACCTGTCACATAACTGAGGACAGGATATCTAACGAGGAGACAACCGACTTAGCGGGTTGATTCTCTAGTGGAAACCCGCACTGAGGATGGATACCTAACGAGGAGACAACCGACTTAGCGGGTTGAACATGAAGTGTTGTCAAGAACAGTTAACTGATCGGACGGGGTGATTCCCATCCGATCGGATGACTTGGACTTGATGGGGTTCACGTTGTTTGACACATTGTCATACCGTCTTGGTTCAAACGCAAAACTTTCTAAACTTAATGAATTTTACAAGTTTCACAACGAACAGGTTACTGAATGGATCGCCGTCCGATCGGATAGCCATCCGATCGAACGATAATCCGATCGGATGTGGCTTCCAAATACTTAAACTTTTTGCAAATTTCAAAGGTTATCAGTTCCCAATGAATAGTCATCCGATCGGATGACCATCCGATCGAATGACTATTCTAACCAAGGGACCTGTCTTTGAAGCATCTCACTGAACAGATCGTCATCCGACCGAACGGCCCTCCGTCTGGATGACCGTTCGACCGGACGACCTGAAAGGTTAAGATACTTTTCGTTTTATAAAATACTACAACGAAAATTTTAAAGTCACATCATACACAAACACATCAATCCCAGAAGGATAACCCTCCGACCGAATGGCCATTCGTCCGGATGACCATCCGTCCGGACGGTCATCCGATCGGATCACCTTTCGTCACTTGTTTCACCGACACGCTGTTTAACGCACTGTTCATCGCTTATGCTATCGTTCTGCAATTAGGCTAACTTTCCAGCGCTCCCTTCAATCCAAGACTATGTTATTCATTTAACACGATCTGTGAGTATACTCGAACCCTTTTTTGCTTTACGCACTTTTGGGTGTTACATACGTTACCTATTTCAAATCACAATCGACACACAATGCAAACACTTTTATACGCTGACCGTTATTGCATGTTATACGTGTTACTCGATGAATGCTTGTACGTTATGTTTACACAGTGATTGGACTCAGCACCTGTCGTGGACGGGGTTATTAAGGGTTTTACTTCACGTGTCACAGTGGTGATATGTGTTGCGCATTCTACAACTCGCAGTCATGTCTGTGCATATTTCATTGTCGATAACTTGCTAGCTTCACTTTTCAACATGTTACATGCTGGTTATGCGTAAACCGCTTTTCGCTATTACTATTACTCTTAAACTTGTATGCTCACCTTTACACTATGTGTATTGACCTATTTTAACGTATGTGACAGGTGTTTAAGATGCTAGGATTTGCTGGATGTCATGGAATCAAGCTTAGCTGGTCTAGAAATAAAACAATTAATTTATGAGTTGTCGGAACAGTTTTATTTGTCTTTGAGAACTAATCGTCTGTAATAACTGTGTTACTTGATATGTTACGGTATGGGACGTAATGCTTAAATATTTGGTAATTGAGTAAATTGCTAGTTTAATCCCTGAGGTTTGACCAAATTTGCCACTTTAGTCCAAATGGTTTTTTCTTGTCATTTTAGTCCAAATAGTTTTGTTTTCTGCCATTTTAATCCCTGACTTTTGTCATTTTTGCCATTTTCATCCAACCCACTAACTCCATTAAAAAAATTTAGTTAACTTAGGTGAATTTTGGTCAAACCACATTTTTCTCTCTTTTTGCAGGTGCGATGGTATGGGGATGGTGTTGTGTCGGTTTACAGTGAAGATGGCGGTGGTTGTTGGTTTTACGATGATGGAGGTGGTGTTGGTTGATGACGTTGGTGGCGGAAAAGTAACCGGTGGTGGTGGAAATGGTGGGTGGTGATGGTGGTGGGATGGGTGGGTAAGTGGTGACGGTGCAGGCAGGTGGTGGCGATGATAGAAGGTTGTGATGGGGTGGGTGGTGGGAAGTGGTGGTGGTCGTTGAAAATGGCAAAAAAATGACAAAAGTCAGGGACTAAAATGACAGAAAACAAAACTATTTGGACTAAAAATGGCAAGAAAAAACTATTTGGACTAAAGTGACAATTTTGGCCAAATCTCAGGGACTAAAATGGCAATTTACTCTTGGTAATTTATAGTTGTTATGGAACCTCTTGGACAATCTGTTTCGCTCAGTGCCTCACCCCGATGTTTCCGCCATCGGTTGGGGTGTGACATCTCAAGTATAGCAAATTAAAGGGCTATTGGATTTTATCACTCCTAACTATTGGGTATTGGCCGCTGCCATTCCCAACTATCACTTTGACTCCCACCTCTCCCAACTTAACACTTTGTGTGTTGTGTCACTCCGATCGAGTGGATTTTGGCTCCCTTTTATCTTTTAGGAGCAGATTCACTTGCAGTCATTTGTAATTCACAAAGTGTTAGCCTAATATCACAAAAAAACACAAGTCAAACACTAAGAAATGTTCACCTGTGGAGTGACACAACACACAATGTGTTAAGTTGAGAGTGGTGAGAGTCAAAGTGATAGTTGAGAGTGGTAGTGGCCAGTATCCAATAGTTGAGAGTGATAAAATCCAATAACTCTTTTTTAAATAACTGCAATTTACCGTTGGCCATCAGTCAAAAAACCAATTTCCAAGTTCCCTGTCGATGTCCCCATTCACCTGGGTTTATTTTTACACCGGAACCGGGGGGGGGGGGGGGAGGGTGTTATTGGACGGGGACGGGGTTCATCGACCCATCCCAGCTCCCAAAGCGCATGCCCTAATATTTGAAGTGCAATAGTAACAAATTTGAGTCATGTATTAAGAAAAAAAAAATCACCTATTAAAGAGAATTTCTTAGAAAAAATAGCTAAAATGTAATCATAACAAATCAATTAGATTAGAAAGAATTAGTGAATTCAGATGTAGAACTATTATTCCACAGGAATTCATAGATTGTTTGTTATAAAATCTAAGGTTTTTTTTTACAAGAAAAATATGAGTTTGAACAAAGAAAAAAACTTATGTGTCCAAAAAAATTATGGTAAAGCGAATGAATTTAATTAAAATAAATCATAATTGAACTTTAGAAAGACATTATATTGTTGTATCTACAATCTCTCGGTTGTTCTATTATAAAACTGCATTACTGTAATAATATTTTTAATTTTGTGTGATCATATATACTTTTTAATGTTCTGTAAGGCGTAACATTAATAAAGACTTATTTTAAGGAAATAGAATCGAAATGTACTTCCACTCAAATAGAAAAAAGGAAAGCAAATTTGTATTTACAATTAGTTTTTGTCCATTATTAAAAAGGAATATCTATATGGGTCTAAACTCAATCCCTTCAATAATAAGTCCACTAAACTTTTTCTTGTCACAAAGTTCAAAAAAAATATCCATGTTGATTGTAATAGCAACTCGTAATTCCAAAATTTGCACTTCAATCCATCCATCGTTCCTTTGTTGTGGAAGACCTTTAAATTTTGGCCTATCGAGTGGGTTGTGGGTGTTTTGACCAGCCTTTGGTCTAATAACTTTTGGTCTAATAACTGGGGTTTGAGGACTAGTTAAATAGATATACCAAATATTATCTTCGGTTTCACATTGTTTGTGTTTCACTTTCACAGGAGCCTTAAATCCTGATTGGTCTTCTGGTAATTTGTAGACAAGGTAACATCCATATGTTGTTTCAGATGATACTAGTTGGGACTGGACTTCTGTTTCGATATGAATAGAGCTATTATCCCCCCACTGAATGACTTTTCCAAATCTGAGAGATAGAAAATCATCTTACATGTAAAAGATTTGCAAAAAAAATAGTAATTTATATAAAAAATCTGACAAGGGATATTAAAGAACCTTGATTCAGATAATAACAAGTTCTCTTTCCAATTCCACATGCGAGCCGCTGATAGCATATGACATTTCTTCCCATTTTTGTCAAGAGAAAACCACTATCAAGCAACGAGTGTATAGATATGTTTAGCAAGTCAATATATAATTTTCCCCTCTGGTGGAACCATGCTCATATATAATTCAATATATAAATGGATTTGCAATTCAGTAATGGAAGTATGAAATTGTTGCTATCAAATTTACCGTCATGCCATAATTGGTTAAGAAGAACCCTTTGCAAAGAATTGAGTACGCTTTCTTCTTCTTCTTCTCTGTCCATGGCAAATAATCAAATATCCCTTTTTTTGACCACTTCATTATGTCTTTATAATCAGTAGGCAGTTTTTCTTCCCAATTTGCATCTGAATCTGAATCTGAATCCGAATCTGATATGGGTTGCTTCTCATTTGTATTTTCCGCCTGTAGATCAACATAACATATCAGACTTTGAAAATAACTAATGTTATGTGGCAGCTGGACACTAAAAGAAATTATATATCCTTACAAAAAGTAACTTGAGGTATGTTAGATTAATTTAATAGTCATGTCTTTTCAGATAACACCCTTAAATAATACTTTGATTTAATAAACACATAACATACATGTTATGCCAACGCCAACCCAACCCAAAAGTCACGTCTGTTATGTTTAAGAATCACGTCTGTTAGAAAAGTTTCTTTTCATATTTCATATTAATTTCTCTATGTCTATACAAATCATGCTGCTTCAATAACGGCTACCACCAATCTAACCAACTTACGCAACCAATAAAAACAATGATGAATAAGAGACCGACACCAAAATACAAACCAACCCACCGCGCCTCTTCATTCTCTTTCCCTGCCCTCCACGTTACGTTTTTCATCACCAAAATATAAACCAACCCAACGCCTTTTTTTTCAAAATCAACTTCCATCTCGCCGGAGACGTAGGTCGGATCCAGAAAGAGAGAGATGATATTTTCACAAAACCACGGCTACTGCCGGAACCGAAAATTAGTCGAATCGGTAGAAAAGTTATGAGAGAAAATACAGATTCTGACGATCCTCTTTTCCCGGAAATCAGATATCTCTATCTCTTGCCGGAAAGCCGAAGTGTCGGATATGATTGGCGCCGGATCGAGACTGAAATCGTGTCGGATCTGCTATGGTTATTTTGGTGGTGGCGGTGATGGATGGTTGTTATGCCGGTAGCGGTTGGTGTTGGATGGTGGTTGTGATAGTCGTAGTCAAGACTCAAGAACGTAGCAGATAATCTAGGGAGAGAAGATAGAGAATGAAGTTGTCCTCTGGATTCTGATTTCTGATTGTGAAAAATACCGGAGGCGACACATGGTTTTTGAAAAAGATATGTTTATGTCTTCATGATTTGATATTCTTTTTTTTATAGTGTAGTTATTATCCTTTAAATCTGAAAACCATTGATATTTAGATAGATGCTAATTTTTTTTTTTTTTGTAGTGTAGTTTTTATTCTTTAAATCTGAAAACCATAGATATTTTCAAACCGGACTATTTATTGTTTTTCCTGCATATTTAAATCAATTATATTTACTATAAATTTCATGTATAAAATCCAAACTCTATAAAATAGTTTCATTTGTATGTATATAATTTATAATAAAGCATCGATTTAAAATTGAATTTTGTTTTCTTCGCTTCTTCATTTTCCTCTCATGTTTCCCTTTCATGGTATGTATTGTTTTTTAGATAATGTATGATTTATATGAGAGAGAAGAGTGTACTCTCTCATGCTTTGCTTTAGATACAAGCATATAAACCACAAACAAATTAAACAACGCTTTATGAATTCCATTGAAAGCCGTACGACAAATGATGAAGGATTGAACCATAGATTCATTTTGTGTTTTCCGCTCTTGATATTCATTTAGTTTTCGCTATTGATATTGATTTTTATGTTTTCTAATCGATGTAAAGTTGGTTTGAATATCTTTTGATCATATCACGATTTTATTAAGTTTTGGGTTTTCTTTTCCGGTTGTTAGACCAAGTGCACAACCGTGTCAATAGCATACAGGTACCATGACGAGCCAAATCGATACCAACCGGATTCCCATCGCAACACACGACATGTCCCATGACATCATCTCCAAGGTGCCTGTTCTTGGATGGTTGTCTTTTTAATTTATGAAAAAATAAATACCGTAACTGTCAAAAGAAACTTGAATTTTCTTTAAGATGGCTGCAAATGTTATTTTAGTGACCTTTGATAATCAAATCATTTATGATAATAAACTAATTATTTCGTGTTATATAAATAAAAAAGTGATTCTTTATTATATTCTACTACGAAAAATAAAAATCAGATTGTTTTGACTATACTGATTTAATGGAAAGTCAAGAAAGTTTCACTTTAATTATTTTTTTAGGATAATTGTTGCTATAAGAACCATCATTTTTTTACATTCCCTTTTCCAAAAACAAAATTTTAATATTTCAAAATAAATAAAATACTAACTTTTGTTTTGAAAATAAAATCAAGGTAAGTTTTGATTTTAAAGGAAGATTAATAAATATCAGTTTTGACGATAAAGAAAAGTCAAATTATTTAAGTTACAATTAGGTTGATGCATTGATGCCTCAATTTTCTTCCATGAATCTTTTATTAAATTTGTGTCTAAATGTTAGTTGGACACCATGTTGACGCTAGACATGTAAATTGTCAATGTATTCCACATTTTTCTATTTTTTAATATGAGAATATATCAATATTGAGTTTTGTTGTGTATGTATTGAGTGGATTGCTTTGCTATAGTTTTGTAGACTGAGATAAAATATAAGAAAAAAATATTTTGTATAAGCTTAATAATTTTACATTTCATATTGTGATACTAAATACATTCTTATGGTGTAGTGTTGTAGACCGGGGATAAAGTATAAGAAAAAAATATTCTACGTAAGCTTAATAATTTCACATCTCATATCGGGATATTAAATACATCCATAATCAACGTCCCGCTGCAACGCACGGGTTCGCGTCAACTCGTTTAAAATATATTAATTAACTAGTATTAAGTCCCTGCGTTGCAGCGATTGTCATAAAACTGTGTTAAGTAGTAGCAATACTATACCATTGTCAGCGACCACCAACACCGAAAAAGCTCGTAAAAACAAAATAAATAAAAACGGGAAAAAAATAACGCCGAGCGAAAAACAGACGTAAAATCTTTGAATCACACGCTCGTTGCTGAGAAATTAAACGGAAACGTAAAACATAGAAAAAAACAACTAAGTCCATCCAGGACCCGCGTGTTGGACAAACTTGTCACACGTAGAAAAATAGATGTGACACAACAGGCCAGTCAAATGGAAAAAATATACAAAAAAAATGTTGAAGCCCACACGCATGTTGCGGTGCATTAACTCATAAAATTTAGAACGAAACGAAAAACTTGGGAAAGATGAAAAGTATGGTGGACCAAAATTGCAAATAAAAAATAGTTGGGATTAAATTGCAAAAGATGAAAAACTTTGGGTTTAAAAGTAAAAAAAAAAAAAAAACAAAGGGTCTAAATTCCAAAATTGAAGTTATTTATTAATTTTAGATAAAGATAAGGATAAAACTAAGTGATATTTATATATTGGTTATTAATTAACATTAAAAGAAATTTATTAAACAATATAAATAAAATTTATGAGATTGAAGAAGAGAATACCATGTGGCATTATTTGGAGTTTTTTTATTAAAGTTAGATTAATGATTATGTACATGGGTTTAGGATCCTGTACAAAGTGCTTAATTTGTAAGAAGTGTAAGAAATATTCCTGGAATGACAAGTGTCCATCCTCTTAATTAATTCAAAAGGGTAGTTTTGTAATTGTACATTTTGTCATTTAATTCAAATATCAGCGAATTATATGGTAACCAGCGAATTATATGGTAACCGTCATCAATCTCCAAAAAATCAACGAATTTCTTCATACTTTATCATAAATAGATCTATAATCAGATTCATGGCGTGGTGTTTTAAAACAACTGGATAAATTGACTATGATGTTGGTCATGGTGTTTTATATAGAAGGTTGCTGGGGATTCCAGATAAAACACCATGACTTGAATCATGGCGTGGTGTTTTATCTGGTGACATTGTTCATGGCATAGTGTTTTAAACATCTGGAGACAAAACACCACGCCATGAACAATGTCTCCAGATAAAACACCACGGCATGAATAATGTCTCCAGATAAAACACCACACCATGAACAATGTCTCCAGATAAAACACCATGATATGAACAATGTCTCCAGATAAAACACCACGCCATGAATAATGTCTCATGATAAAACACCATGACTTGAATCATAGATGTTTTAAAACACCACACTATGAACAAGGTCTCCAGATAAAACACCATGACTTGAATCCTAGTCTTGGTGTTTTAAAATCTGGGAATGTTTTGTATTTATAAAACACTACGCCACGAACAATGTCTCCAGATAAAACACCACGCCATCAACAATGTCTCCAGATAAAACACCATGACTTGAATCTGCGATTACGTTTTAAAAATCTGGGAATGTTTTAAAGTATGAAGAAATTCGCTGATTTTTTTTTGGAGATTGATGGCGGTTACATATAATTCGCTGATTTTTAGGAGTTTGATGGTTGTGTTTGAAACGGTTACCATATTTGAAAGAATGGAAAAGACACTATTGCCCTTCAATTTTACAAAAGCCCCTTCTAATTAAAACACAATTTACATTTTAATACCCTTTTGATCTCAACCATTAGATCAAAGATCCAATGGTTTAAAACACTTCTTACACTTCTTACACTTTGGACACTTTTTACCATATCCCTACCCTATGTACATGAATAATCAAATTTTAATTGGTAAACTTACGTTCTCCAAGGGCTGAAATTCAATGCCTTGTACTAATATGTCGGAAAGATTATCGAAGCCCTCAAACATAATCTGAAGATCAACAATTCTGTGGTCACAAGTAAAGTGATACAATTCACATGCCCACCATCCATCATCTTCCCTCTCATATGCAAGGTATGAAACTGAACTCTCTCTCTCCCCTTGTAATCTGTATTTGAGGGATATAGTTTCACATCTTCTCTTCCCTCCTCTATAAAACTTGAACACAAGGTACACCGCGTATGTGATTCCTGGTGACAAGAACTGAGTTTTTACATCTGCTTTGAATCTCCAATAACTTTCAAACCGGTAGTTGCCCATAGCAAATCTGCGTAAAGAATGATCGATCCATTGTTGGTGACAAGAATTGAGTTTTTTACGAATACTTATCAAATACTCTCATAGGAAAAGTCACCTTGAATTATATTCAGTCGAAAAGTTGTTACTCTTGACATCTGAACCCAAACATTCTGCAATAGTTATCATCTCACAGTGTTCTCCCTTCTTATTTAATGAAAACCACTATACGTCCATTAAACAACTTCAAGTTAGATCGTGCATGTTAAAAGTTATTATAACATCTTTTTCAAATTCCTAATCTGCTTGCTTTATTTTAACATATACAAGTTCAAGTTAGATGGTAGCATTAGGAGGAGCAGTGTTACTTAATGGGACAGTAAATGGCATGTGATATTCTATAATACAGACACAGAAGCTAATTACCGTTTTGCCGCCGTTAAGGAGGACCCCTTTGGACCGAAACTTCTTCAATTCAACTTCAGATCTGTAGTTCAGAGGGAATTGTTTGTTCCATTCACCTATAAACTCTTGACAATTGAGTAAATCTAGACTTCTCTCAAGTTCTGCCACAACCGCAGACATCTTTGGCCGATCTTCACGAGATTCCTTCAAGCATTGATACGCAATGTCTGAAAATATTTCTAAAGTACTCTGCTCCAATGGTTGAATGGTCGGATCTTTGAAGATGATATCATTTAACTTCTTCTCTTCATAGCTTTCAATCCACGTGCGCACTAAATTCTGCTGAAGACGACCATTGCTATATGTACAACATAACCTCCCACATAAAACTTCGAATAAGACCACACCGAAAGAGTATACGTCTGACTCTTTTGTTAGGGTGTGCGTCATTGCATACTGCGGATCACAATACCCAGGGGTACCTGCTGCAACGGAGTGCTGCTCATTAGCTGGGCCCGTTATTGATAGCCCGAAATCAGAAACTTTCGCATTCCAATGCTCATCGAGTAGGATGTTGGGGCTTTTTACATCACAATGGATAAGTCTTTGGTGTGTCTCTCCTGGATCATGAAGGTAGCTTAGTCCCTTTGCGGCATCAAGGCAGATCCTGAGACGTTGTGACCATGTGAGAAGAGGGGAATTTAAATGGCGATCAAGGCTTCCATGAGATGCATGCTCGTACACAAGGATCATCTCACTCCCTTCGCAACAATGTCCCAGAAGAGAGATAAGATTTTCATGCTTGTAACTGAAAAGAGTCGTGATCTCTTTCCAGAACTTCGGGATTCCTTGTCCATGCTTCGGATCAAGACGCTTAATAGCAACCATGCTTCGGCCCTTAGAGTCACACAATTCTCCTTCATAAATTTTCCCAAAAGCACCACTTCCAATATAGTTCTTATCGTCAAAGTGGTTGGTGGCTGATGTTATCTCTATCAACGTGATTTTAAGAAGTTGCAACTGCTGCGAGAATGCCTACATATTTGTGGATCAAATAATAGTTATTGGATGCAAATCAAGGGTGGGCAAGTAATTGCAAGTGCACAGCTTGACAAGAGATGCTATCGTCTACAAACATTTTCATTTCAATTTGTTGGTGTTTTTTATTTTAATTCAGTCCGCAATCTTATTTCTTTGGTGTTTAGAGCGAATTAGATGAATTCTTTTCCATGAACAGTAAAGGAACAAAAAAAATGTTGGGTATAATCTTGATGTTTCGGGTCGGTTCGGGTCGAGTACGGGTCATGTCGGATGCGGGTCAAGCTAGAAAAAGTTATTTGAAAACCGTATTTAGTTGCACGTTTATTTTATGGGTTATTAGAATTAGTTGTAGTCAAATGGTTGTTTATTTCAACCGAGTCCTTAGGAGAATGTGGAATATGTTGGTGAATAAGTCTTTTGTACGTTATATGTTAGCCTATATAAAAGGTAACTTTCATATGGAATAAACAAGTTCTTTTCATCTTTTCTTACTGCACATAGAAAGCTTTACATCATTCATGTTACGTGAGTTTTGAGTTTGTGTGAACCTAGGCCTGAACCAACAAAAAAAACACTTGAAGGAGAAAAATAACATTTTTGCTATGCCTTTTAAAAAGCTGCATTTATAAAAACATGTATCTTCATTTTGTATAAGTCTAGTGAAATTCCCAAATATGCTAATATCCTATAAATTTAATTTATAAACTTGGCAAACGGGTTGGGTCGGGTCGGGTCGGGTCATGGGTCAAAACAGGTTCGGGTCAAAACGTGCTTGGGTCAAAACGGGTCAATTAAAAAAGGGGTTGCTTTGGTTCGGGTCAAAACGGGTTCGGGTCGGAACGGGTTCGGGTCAGAACGGGTTTCGGGTCTGGTTGGTTAAAAATGTTTTTTTAAAGAGATTGTACATCAAGGGGCAATTTTGTCCGGTTCGAAACGGTTCACGTCGAAACGGTACGAGTCGAAACGGTTCGCTTCGAAACGGTTCGCGTCGAAACGGTACTGATCGAAACGGTACGGGTCGAAACTACCCGTAAATTCAGCACCAAGCTACAAAAGAAATTTAGAAATCCATAACCATTGACAAAATCACCAAGCAACGAAAAGCCACAAACTGGATTGTCGCGGCCAGTCATCTGAAAACGTCACAGGATACCACTGTTTGAACAGTTAATGAACTGCCAATACTAACTGGGAATATAAATGATAAAATGAATCATATCAACCAGATTAACAAAGTCTGTTAGATAACCTATTTTTGTCGCATTGAGTCCTTTAACCACATTTTATGTTACTCTGGTTACTATAATGTACACGTTAAAAGACATTTTGAACGGTTCGCGTCGAAACGGTTCGCGTCAAAACGGTACGGGTCGAAACGGTTCGCGTCGAAACGGTACTGGTCGAAACGGTGCGGGTCGAAACGGTTCGGGTCGAAACGCTTTGGTTCGAAACGGTACTGGTCGAAATGGTACGGGTCGAAACGGTTCGTGTCGAAACGGTACTCGTCGAACTGGTAAGGGTCGAAACGGTACGGGAGGAAACGATTCACGTCGAAACGGTACGAAACCCGTCCCGACCCGAAACCTGCCATGTTTCTTTAAGACACTAACCCACATCGACCCATTTCTTTAATGTTGTCGACCCGTTTTGACCCGAAAATAACAAGATGGAATTTCAAGTGACCCATTGTGACCCATTTAGTTAAAATATCTCACCCAAACCAGCCCATACAATTTTAAAAGCAACCCAAACTAACCCATTTAGAAGGCTTTGGGTCAAGATTGCCCCCTCTATTAATTTAACATCCTACAAACATAAAATGTAGTTATGTACCTTCTGATATCTAAGTGCAGTCTCAAGTTCTTTCACAACCTCAGCCATTTTTGGCCGATCTTCACGAGATTCCTTCAAACACCGATACGCAATGTCAGAAAATATTTTTAAAGCACTCTGCTCCAATGGTTGAGTGGGCGGAACTTTAAATATGATATCATTTAACTTCTTCTCTTCATAGCTTTCAATCCACGTGCGCACTAAATTCTGCTGAACGCGACCATTGCTATATGTACAACATAACCTCCCACATAAAACTTCGAATAAGACCACACCGAAAGAGTATACGTCTGACTCTTTTGTTAGGGTGTGCGTCATCGCATACTGCGGATCACAATACCCAGGGGTACCTGCTGCAATGGAGTGTTGCTCATTAGCTGGGCCCATTATTGATAGCCCGAAATCAGAAACTTTAGCGTTCCATTGCTCATCGAGTAGGATGTTGGGGCATTTTACATCACAATGGATAAGTCTTTGACGTGTCTCTCCCGGATCATGAAGGTAGCTTAGTCCCTTTGCAACGTCAAGGCATATCTTGAGACGTTGTGACCATTTGAGAAGAGGGGAATTTAAATGGCGATCAAGGCTTCCACGAGATGCATGCTCATACACGAGGATCATCTCACTCCCTTCGTAACAAAGTCCCAGAAGAGAGATAAGATTTTCATGCTTGTAACTCAAAAGAGTCATGATCTCTTTCCAGAACTCAGGGATTCCTTGTCCATACTTCGGATCAAGACGCTTAATAGCGACCATGCTTCGGCCCTTAGAGTCACACAATTCTCCTTCATAAATTTTCCCAAAAGCACCACCTCCAATATAGTTCTTCTCATCGTCAAAGTGGTTGGTGGCTGATGTTATCTCTACCAACGGGATTTTAAGAAGTTGAAGCTGCTGCAAGAATGCCTACATATTTGTAGATCAAATAATAGTTATTGGATGCAAATCAAGGGTGGGCAAGCAATTGCAAGTGCACCGCTTGACAGGAGATGCTATCGTCTACAAACATTTTCATTTCAATTCGTTGGTGTTTTTTATTTTAAATTCATTCCGCAATATTGTTTCTTTGGTGTTTTGAGTGAATCAAATGAATTCTTTGTCATAAACAGTAAAGGAACAAAAAAAAAAAAACACTTGAAGGAGAAAAATAACATTTTTGCTATGTTTTAAAAAGAGCTGCACTTATAAAAACATGTATCTTTGATCATTTTCTATAAGTCTAGTGAAATTCCCAAATATGCTAATATCTTATAAATATAATTTAACATCCTACAAACATAATATGTACCTTCTGATATCCTAGTGCAGTCGCAAGTTCTATCACAACCTCAGCCATCCTCGGCCGATCTTCACGAGATTCCTTCAAACATCGATATGCAATGTCAGAAAAAGTTTCTAAAGCGCTCTGCTCCAATGGTTCAATGGCCGTATCTTTAAAGATGATATCATTTAACTTCTTCTCTTCATAGCTTTCAATCCACGTGCGCACTAAATTCTGCTGAACACGACCATTGCTATATGTACAACATAACCTCCCGCATAAAGCTTCAAATAAGACCACACCGAAAGAGTATACGTCCGACTCTTTTGTTAGGGTGTGCGTCATTGCATACTGCGGATCACAGTACCCAGGGGTACCTGCTGCAACGGTGACAATAAGCGACTGCTGCTCATTAGCGGGGCCCATTATTGATAGCCCGAAATCAGCAAGTTTACCATTCCATTGCTCAGTGAGTAGGATGTTGGCGCTTTTTACATCACAGTGGATAAGTCTTTGGTGTGCCTCCCTTGGATCATGAAGGTAACTTAATCCCTCTGCTGCATCGAGGCATATCTTGAGACGTTGTAACCACGTGAGATGGGGTGAATTTAAATAGCGGTCAAGGCTTCCACGAGATGCGTAGTCATATACAAGGATCATCTCATCCCCTTGGTAACAAAATCCAAGAAGAGAGATGAGATTTTCATGGCTGTAACGGGAAAGCGCTGTGATCTCTTTCAAGAACTCCGGGATTCCTTGTCCATGCCTCCGATCCAGACGCTTGATAGCCACCATAGTTCGTCCCTTAGAGTGAGACATTTCCCCCTTATACACTTTACCAAAACCGCCACCTCCAATATAGTTCTCGTTGTGGAAGTTGTTGGTGGCTGATGCTATCTCTTCCAGTTGGATTTTAAGATGTTGAAACTGCTGCAAGAAAGTATCCATATTTGTGGATCAAGTAATAATTATAAAATTCAAATCAAGGGTATCAAGCACTTGATTGGAGATGCGTAAAGAACCAACACAAGATGGTTAAGAATGAGAGATTAATTTGCTATGAATACAGCCATGGAAAAGGTTGCGGGGGTGAATATCAAGCCTCTTTAGTTGACCCAAAGTCAACTCCGTGTGGGTCAGTCTACCAGCTGTATTATTTTATAACTTTATACAATGATACCATATAAATAGGGAATCGAGTGATGAAAAAGAACCAAACTAGATCTTTGGGTTATGTTTTGTACAAAAATAGATCGAAGGATAGAGGTATATTGTGGGAGGATTGGTGTAAATTTGTAATTATGTAGTTCGGTTTATAGCTTTGGGGTTGGTTGCTCGGTTTCGAGTTGGCTGTTTTTGGTTAATGAAGTTTTCAGTTCAAAAAAAAAAAGAACCAAAGTAATTAACACCGGAAAGCCCACTTTCAATAACAATTTCAACAAACAAAAATCAACATACAAATTGTAAACACGTGTTGTTTATACAATACAAACAGAGAACCAAATACAAAAAGAACCAAAGTAATAAAAAACGTAAAAGAACACCAATAATAACACTTCTAGGATTACTATCATGTAAACATAAAACGGTGGACGTCAAATCTGGGAAGAACATGATTAGCGATCAGATAAATAGGGAAAACGAAAGGGAAAGAGAATTCAAATGGTTTCCATTAGTTGATCGTGTTGTTCTTCTGAATCGATTTAGGAACAATCAATAACCTTTGGTTGTTATACATAACTGAACAATTATCAATCGTGTTCGTGTTAATTAAAGTTACAAAGAATAATGGATACTTGGCGCTGAACAGTGTGAACGGTTACGATGGTGAAAGTGGAGATGTAGGCTGTGAGTTAACATATGGAGATGTGGGATTCTAATATTAATTAAAAACATTGGGAAGGCATTAATATTTAATTGTCAGAGGAAATGTCAAGTAACCGTTTTTTAAACGGCACCTCTTTTTCCTTTTTTTAACGGTATATTCGTTTAGGCAAGGACGCCCCACTTGCGGTATGCGCATATAATGTATATGTGTGTGCCATTGGGGGGCAAAAGTGAAAGTGCACTAATTTTAACGTTATTTTACTAATTTCGTGAAAATAATGTTAAAAGTTGAGGACGGTTAATCATGCATCATGTGGTGGCGTTGATAGCTGAAAGACAAAAGGGTACATGCACTAATCGGTCTTTGTCCCGATTGCTGAGTGTTATGTGTCTTATGTCCAAGGCTTGATGCAAAACTACTATCGAGTTGGGGGTCTCACTGGAAGCAGCCTCTCTATTTCTACAGGGTAGAGGTAAGGCTGTCTACATCTTACCCTCCTCGAACACTACTTTTGCTTTGCTATGGTGTGATATACTGAGTATGATGATGATGATGAATTCGTTTAGGCAAGGGGTGTGACCTTAAGGTGGTACGCCAAGTTACTAATTGTGTATATACTAAGTTGCTAATTAATTATTAATTAAATAATTGCTAATTGTATAAGGGTATAATTGTGATCCGGTTAAGAGTTGCTGAATCTACCACCGTCAAAGGTTGTTTTACAAAAAAAAAAAAAAAAAAAAAAAAAAAAAAAAAAAAAAGGAATCCCCTCCTTAACATGAAGAAATGGAACCGATAATGGAGATATCAGGTGGTTGAAGTATAAACCTATCAGAAATTTCTTGAGATCGAGTTAGCCATTTCTTGTCATCCTGAGCTTAGAATCAGGTTACAAACACCAAGCCATTAGAGGAGGCGGGGCACTCCTGTGATACAATTGTATCACTCGTTAATATATAATGAAATCAAAAATCCCCACCCCTACTTCATTCTATAACGCGTCAATATATAACGAAATCAAATTTTCGTTATTTTTATCACGCCGTTATTTTTTTTTTTTTTTTTTTGTGAGTGTATTGTTAGTTGGAGGGAAATTGTTGGGTGTGGTGGCGAGTTATGACCACCCCCACTAAAAAAGGTTGTGAGTGATGAAAAATGGTTAATGACATGGCGGAACTTGATTGGTGCTTGTGAGTGATAGAATTCTATCACTAGTAACCACCCCCCTCCCCTTATAAAGATTTCGAGGCCGTAACCACACACATCATCTTTGACAGTCAATTCATTATGTAAACATTTTTTCTTTTCAACAGCCAAATTAGCACAAGAGAAATAGAACCAACAAAGAGACCAACAAGAAGCTGGAAGCTTGAAAAAACAACAAAAGCGATACAATTAACCTACAACATCCTAAATATTGAAATCATACCACCTAGGCCCCGCGTATTGTGTGCAGGCTTATAAGAAGAAAGATTAAAGAACCTAGGAGTGACTATTTTCTGCGTCAACGTCCCTTAGAGGCTTTGACGCTTACATAGAGTTAAGGTGCACAAAATAACCGGTCAATTAACCATAACCAGTTGTTAACCAACACCGTAACCGGTTAATAACCGATCGAGGAATAACCGGTTATTGGTTATTTTTAACGGTAGGTTAGTAACTGGTTATTGATATTCACTATAGGAACCGGTTTTTTAACAGGCAAACCCGTTAACCGAAACATTAAAAAAAAACAAAAAAAAACGGTTATTAACCGAAATAACCGGTTAAAGTAATTAACCGGACCAGTTAAAAAATAACCGGTTAAAGTCAAAAAGTCAAATTAACCGGTATAACCGGTTAACCGAACTGGTTATTAAAATTAACCGATTTGTGCACCTCTAACACACCGAGAGGGATTTGGGCCAACATATATGGGCTAATAAGCAAAAAAGAAAAGATCATTAGAGAAATTAATAATAGACCATCTAATATATACATCTCATTATCTCAACCATTTTTTATCACAATTCATAACAATCATTTTTAATCACCCTTTTGAGTCATATGATCCTTAAGTTATAACAATCATGGTGCTTTAGGTATCATAAAAATTTGTGACAAAAAATCACCTACTCCTAACATACAGATATGCTCAAGAATACACTGAACTATATGCAAATCCAGTTTAAACTAGATTTGAGGGAATCTATACTTGTGTTAACATCAACCCCTGTGGAGAAAAGAACCTTCTTTACCTTCATTTGAGTTCTAAAGCTTCAACTTCACTTGTATTTTTGCTTCAAATTCTTTCAACTCCAAGTGCTAGCACACAATCTTGTAGCACAGTTCTGCTGTATCCCCCACCATTATGACCTTCCCTTCTTCTGCGCCCACTTCGGCCCGTATATTGCTAAATTTGTCCTTCCGAACCGTCGATCAGCCAACTAAAGTTCGCATTCCATAACAAAATCAAAAGCTCACGCGAATGATAAATTCACCATACACTTATAACATAAAATGACAGATTAAAAAGCTAGAAAGTACCTTCACAAGGCATCCACATGTTTCATGCATGTCGGTTCGGAAGGGATACTCCACAACCTATAGAGTGATAATTAAAGCAAAGACGTTTTGAAGCAGTTTGAATACGAAAATTATAAATAAAAAAAGTAACTTACTATAAAAGAATCGTCCCCGATCACAGCTGATTCTGAAATTTGTTTCATTAGGATCTCATAGTCCACTAGCATATATGGAGGTGTGACACTTATGTAATCAAACGGGTCGCCTTTTGTGCGCTCCAAAAAAGTTTCCACACGCACGGTATGTATAACCGAATTATCAAGAAAGCCAGTCCATTCCAGATTAGGTCGTAAAACATCAGAAACAACCCACGGATCCATCTCCACAAAATGGGACTGAAATTTGCAAAACCGAGGTGCATTTTAATTAATCCAGAAATCTATAAATATATGGAAAAATAGATAATAGTATAATACCTCAGAACATCCTCGGCTGATAGCCTCTATGCCAACGGATCCTGTACCACTGTATAAATCTAACCATCGGCCAGGCCTTAAAGATGTAGGACAGCCACCGGCAGCCTAAACAATGTAGACATTTTCTTATCTTTATACGAAAGTCATAAAATAAATCGTTTTTTTATTCTAAAATACAAACACGTGAACAACAAATCCTACCTGCAAAATACCAAAAGCTGCACCTTTGACTACTTCCATCATCGGGCGGACATCCATGCTCTTAGGTGAGAGTAATTTCTTCCTTCGTGCCGTCCCTCCAAGTACCTACCGTTTTTAATGTCAATATGCGATATTTGAATATTCAGTCCAACGGCTGGAATTAGAAAAAAGGGAAATAGGGTAAAAAAGGGCCCGACTTAAAAAGGAAAAAACTTGGTCATGTGGCAAACCGCCATAGTCTGTTTGCCCCAACTGTTGGGCCCGAATTCCATGATCTAGAACCTCAATTTTGTATCACACGGTTTCCCCAACTTTTGCAATTTTGATATATTTCCTTTTTTATTTAATTCACACGTTTGTTTAGGAAGTCATTTTTGTAATTACGCAGTCAATTTCAGTTCTTCGGTAGACCTACCCTATAAAAAAGTTTATAGGCCTTGATGTAATGTTGTAAGCATTCAAAATTAAATCAATTCTCCTATTGAGATTATTGTCATTTAGTCATTTATTTCTTGCTTCCGCTTTGCGTCATGACATCCAAAGAGGCTATTTCTTGTTTATGTCCCCAATTAACCGTTTTTCCCTTCAAAACAATCTTTAATCTGCTTTATGATCCAAACAATAGTTGCTAAACTTGCATAGAAGTAAAGTTGACACACAAAAATCAACATGTAGATATGGGGAGTAATTCATGGCATGCTTGCTAGCATCAAACCGTGCAATGTCATAACTCGAATCATTCCTTCTATTACTGATAACTTTTGTATTTAGAAGCTCGTTAGGCCTGAATTCGGTAATCGGTATTTTACCCTCTTCACATTCTTAATTTGATTAACATTTTGTCATCTAAAGAAAAGTTTCTTCGAAAC
Source organism: Helianthus annuus (assembly GCF_002127325.2). Classification (NCBI taxonomy): domain Eukaryota; kingdom Viridiplantae; phylum Streptophyta; class Magnoliopsida; order Asterales; family Asteraceae; genus Helianthus; species Helianthus annuus. Next base: position 117,219,824 of record NC_035447.2, on the reverse strand, counting down.
AAGTAATAAAATTCACAAAAATCCTGAAAATAAACAATCAAATATCAAACTGCTTAACACTTAAAACAATCAATAATTCAACAAACCTGAAGCAACTTATGAGTCTCCCTGGGCTTCGTTCGCTCAGGTGGTGCCGACCCGACCCGCTCCCCCTTTCCACTCTTCTGCTGTTCTCTTTTCCTTCTCGACTGAACGAAATTCAAGATTTGAATTCACATTTAACCAAATTTAAATCAATTATCAACTAATCAAACACATATAGACAATTAACCTTGGAAGGGGTAGGATCAGATAAAAACTCATCAGGATCGAGTCCGTACTGTTTGAGCAACTCTCTCTTCTCCTCGGCAGAATTAGAGGATTCTGCAACCAAATTAATCGTTTATTTGGTAGGAATTTGTTAAACAGGGTTAGGGTTGAGAAACTTACTGAGAGATGATGAACATACGACGGTTGAGTGACGGCGGATGAGTGGATTAGTGGTGGTGGATGACCGGTGGATGAGTAGAGTAGTATTGTTGGCGCGAACAGGATGCCATGAAATTGGTGTTGGTATTACAGACACCGCCATGAAAACCTTACCCACAGTTGCAACTGGCAAAACTATACTCTTACTCAACACAGGGCTGTTTGTGTTGTTAATGGTTCAGAATTTTTAGAAATTTACCTTTGAATGGCTTAAGATTTATTGGTGAGACTTCTCTCAAAGCTTTCTATTTTGCACTAAAATACTAGAGTGCTCCCCACGAGGAGTAGTAAATAATTTTTAAATAAAAAATAAAAATTAAATGTGTAATTGGTTGGAAGAAAGTGAGGCCCATCATTAAACCCCTCTCTCTTCTCTTCCCACATCGGTATCCGTGACTACTCACTGTAATAAGCATTTACCGAACACCAAATCCATCCCAGGGGTGCCTTCCCGATCGGCAAAGAAGTTCACCGAAGGGGTCACCAAATGACGGGTGAACCCTGTGTGCAATAATCACCATTCCATTTTCTTTCTTTGATACTTTTGTATTCCTTTTTCTTTTTTGTTGATACTTTTGGTTTTCCGTCCATTTTCTAGATAGAATACAGATAGTTGTGCACAACTGTTCTTCGACGACGAGAAATCATAGTCATTCTCTGTAGGATTGGATTTGCTATTCATGTGAAGGTTGTGGTGTAACTCATTGGCCGTTTACCTGTTATTCTTGTTTAATGTTATCCTAATATTTACATTTTAAAGTGGATTATCAATTAAAATAATATTTAAATTTAAATTATATAAAAATTTTTGAAGAAAAAGAAAGGAATGAATCTGATTGGTTGATAATTGGTGGAGACCACCAAACCATCTTCCACTGCCTGCAACCAAAATCTCTTCACTACACCCTTGAGGCGGTGTCTCAACAGGGATTTACGGCCAGATGGGGCGTGACCTCATTACAACTAGCCTTAGTTTAGCCTTTAGACCACATGTAGGGATGGAAAAAAAAAATCGATCCCGACAGGTATACCCAAAACCCAAAACGTTTGGGACGGGTATACATGCTACATATATAATTATATAAAGAATTATAATGATACTATTTATTTATAATAAAACTTCTATGCATGTAATGTATCACAGTTAACGAGTATACATGATACTCAGGGGTATGCCCCATACCTGACGGGTAATTACTCGATAAATACCGAGGGGTATTGGGTCGAGTATGGAACACGATTTTATAACCGGGTATGGATCTGAGATTATTAATACTCGGCCCGAACCCCGTCCGATCGACCAGCTGTCCAATCCTCCAACACTTGTTTCCGTTTTACGCGTTGCTTATCATTATGCTATCGAACTATTCGGGCTAACCCTACTCTCAAGCGCTCCCTTCAATCCATCAACCGCTGTGAGTATACTCGAACCCTTTTTGCTTTCGCACTTTTGGGTGTTACATACGTTACATATTTTAAACTACAATCGAACACACTACGCAATACTATTTAAACGCTAACCGTTACCACATGTTATACGTGACTTAATGAATGCTTGTTTGTTATGTTTACACATGGAATGTTGTCTACCTGCCTTAACGACGATAGTACTATAGTTTGGACTCAGCACCCGTTCACACGGGGGTTGTTAAGGACAATTACTTGTATGGATTACGGTAGTAATCATGTATTGCGAACTGCCTCGGGTGTTGGTGCATATTTGTGACAACAGCTTAGATTTGGTCTTTGGATATCTTGTAATTAGTTAAACGATTAACGGTTAGCGGGTTTAGCTTTGTATTAGTGAGATAATTGAGTTTGGGCTAAACTAAACCCAGATTGGGTGATGGGGGTCGAATTGGGCCTGTCCAATTCGCAGCCCAAGAGTGTTTAACCTAGCCCAGTTGCAACCTTGTGTTATATAAACAAGGTTAGACATTAGGGTTTAGGTTAATCAGCCAAAACAGTATTTGTGAGAGATTGAATTTCGTGAGAGCTTGGTCTTGGACGAAATTAGGGTTGGTTAGGGATCTTGATTGATTGTAATTAGTTTGATAGATAATCAATAAAGATCCGGATTGAAAGTGATTTCTGTTCCTACTCATTCTGCTATATTCTGATCAAGAGGATTCCGCACTCTTGATCGGATTGACAATTCTGTGAAGATCCATAAGACTCAAGGGGACCTACAATTGGTATCAGAGCGTTAGGCTCTTGAAGGCTCGGTTCAAAATTGTTTGCTGCAGAAACAGGGAGATTTTTCGAAAATTTCGAAACCTGAAAAATTAGGGTTTCGAAATTTTTCTTGGTTTGATTTATATTTTCAAAATTTTTTGGCTGTTTTGATCTTCTGGTTTGTTTGTTTGGTGTTTTGCAGGTTTTCTGGAAAGATTTTGTTGATTCTGGAAAAGTTTTCGGCTGATAGACTTGAAGATTCGAAGACTGTTCTTCGTGTTTTTCGATCTATTCTTGATAATTTTCGAAAATTTTAAGCTGATAAGGTTGTTTGATTTTGCAGATTTGTGTTGGAGAATCAGAAAAATCTTCAGAATTTTGATCAAATTGAGTTTCCGAATTTACTGTTTCAGCGAAATTACTAGACCTGCGAAATTATCAGTTCCAGCATATTTATCGGCGAAGTAAATCCAAAGGCGACTTTGGTGACCGTGTAATTTTCCACAGCGAAATTACCACGGTTTTCGGCAAATTTACTGGTCGTCGTAATAGCGAAATTGACCAGCGAATTTAGTGAATTTGGAGCAAAATTAACTGATCAGCTAACTTGACCTTACAGCGAACTAGACCTGCGAAATTAAGTTGAACTGATTAGCGAAATTGAACTTGGACTGACCAGCGAATTTACCTTTGAATGGTTAAGATTTATTGGTGAGACTTCTCTCAAAGTTTTCTATTTTGCACTAAAACACTAGAGTGCTCCCCACGAGGAGTGGTAAATAATTTTTAAATAAAAAATAAAAATTAAATGTGTAATTGGTTGGAAGAAAGTGAGGCCCATCATTAAACCCCTCTCTCTTCTCTTCCCATATCGGTATCGGTGACTACTCACTGTAATAAGCATTTACCGAACACCAAATCCATCCCAGGGGTGCCTTCCCGATCGGCAAAGAAGTTCACCGAAGGGGTCACCAAATGACGGGTGAACCCTGTGTGCAATAATCACTATTCCATTTTCTTTCTTTGATACTTTTGTATTCCTTTTTCTTTTTTGTTGATACTTTTGGTTTTCCGTCCATTTTCTAGATAGAATACAGAAAGTTGTGCACAACTGTTCTTCGACGACGAGAAATCATAGTCATTCTCTGTAGGATTGGATTTGCTATTCATGTGAAGGTTGTGGTGTAACTCATTGGCCGTTTACCTGTTATTCTTGTTTAATGTTATCCTAATATTTACATTTTAAAGTGGATTATCAATTAAAATAATATTTAAATTTAAATTATATAAAAATTTTTGAAGAAAAAGAAAGGAATGAATCTGATTGGTTGATAATTGGTGGAGACCACCAAACCATCTTCCACTGCCTGCAACCAAAATCTCTTCACTACACCCTTGAGGCGGTGTCTCAACAGGGATTTACGGCAAGATGGGGCGTGACCTCATTACAACTAGCCTTAGTTTAGACTTTAGACCACATGTAGGGATGGCAAAAAAAAAATCGATCCCGACAGGTATACCCAAAACCCAAAACGTTTGGGACGGGTATACATGCTACATATATAATTATATAAAGAATTATAATGATACTATTTATTTATAATAAAACTTCTATGCATGTAATGTATCACAGTTAACGAGTATACATGATACTCAGGGGTATGCCCCATACCTGACGGGTAATTACTCGATAAATACCGACGGGTATTGGGTCGAGTATGGAACACGATTTTATAACCGGGTATGGATCTGAGATTATTAATACTCGGCCCGAATCCAGCCCCATGTGGGCTCACTCCCCCCTCCTTTTCAAATAATGGGTTTTTATCGGTTGCAAAAAGAATCCACACACAACCCTCAAGCTTCTCCCTTTTACGTCTGTTACACCACTCACGCCTAAGTTTTTAGAGCCCCTTTGGTGCGGTACCAGAACTTAGTAAAAGTTCGTAAAAAAAACGTTATTTTGAGTATAACTTCGTTTTTAAATAAAAGTATATAAAAAATTCAAAATGTTGACAAAATTGTTTTTAAAGGTGACCGTATGTATAATTTATTTTACAGAATTTTACGATGGCAAGTTAATAAAATAAAATATTATAAAAAAATTGTCACACGAAAGATTGCAATTGAAAATGTTACCATCCACTATCATTTGATGATTGCTATTGAAAATGTTAGTATAGGAAAAATGAGTTTATAAGCATAATTTATATTTAAATCTTACTTTAGAAATAACCAATAAAGAATTTAAATGATACTATAAGTTTAGAGATTACAATGAAATTTAAGGCATAAGTTAGATTTTTTTTTAAATGGCCATTTTTTTAACACTTTAATTCCATTTTTAGTTTGTAACTATAAGGATTTGAACTCTTACAACCTTACATTTATAAAGAGAAACACCATACTACTAGATTAATAGATAATAGAAACACCATACTACTAGACTAATAGATCATGAATGTATAAACTTGTTGCTTAGCCGAAAACATTAGCAGCCTTTTGGAGTCAAGTGCGCAATTGTTTTATTCAAATAATTTGTCCACTTGTATTTAAAACCTTGCCCAATTTCTCTATAATATGACCTCATGAGTTGGTTCACACAAACATCCATGAATTTTGAGGCTTAAATTCCGTGCTAATAAAAACTTTTAATTAAACTAAAATCACCATGATTCATTTTCAAAGTTATGGCTGCTAAACTAGAGCCACTATAAAGGTTGCAACATTGATTGAACTTTGACAACTTATAGCCATCTCCTGGACCACAATAACCAAATGACATATTATGAACTCTAAACAAACCTCAACCACATAACATAACTCAAAACTTTAGAAACTCAAAGGTGTCAATAACAAATTAGTTCTTGAAAAAAAAATTAGCGAACGAAAACTCTTGAAAAAAAGTTAGGTTAAAAACGTATATTATATATGGCTCATGGGTAAAGTTGGAACATTAGAAAGTTGAGGGATTAATTTGTAAAATTGTAATATGAAGTAGTAGTCTAAGGACTAAAATTGTCATTTTGTAAAACTTTGAGGTTAGAAAAGTCTAGGGACATGTATTACAACCTGATAAATATTGGGGGGGGGGGCGACATTTTGTTTTATTCTAATGCAAGATAGATAGAATGTTTAAGTGTTAAAAAAATTATGCTTTAAATATAGATTTCTATAATAACATTAGAGACAAATTTAACTTCTAATATGAAGTATCAAACTAGTTGATGTGACATTTTGGTGATAAAGCAATTATGATTTTTGATATGATAGATTGTTTGGTCGCGATAACTTCAAACTAATTATGTGGTTAAGGTTGGTTTCGGCAGAGGCGAAGTATTGAGGGTGCCCGGGGTGCACTCGCCCACTCCAATATTTCGGTTAGAAGTGTACAAGTTTCAATTTTTCGTCCGAATATTTTAAAATTATATAGGATCGCCTCCCGATTATTTTTCCTAAATTGTATATCCTAAATATTTATAAACTTTGTATATAAATGATGGGAAGTTTGGTAAATATACACTTTGTTTTATTTCAAACTATTATTTTTTGACCCGATTTGAATCGAATAGCCAACCCGACCCAACTCGAAACATAACGATAGGAAAAAAAATTTGGGTCTATCACTTTACGCCACCTCAAAACTTTTGGTCAAGCTCCGCCACTGGTTTCGGGTTCTTGATATTTTTGCTTGGCTGTAGTACATGTTTTAAAAGGATCCTCAATAAGGAGTGTTTTTTGATATTTTTACTGTTCTAAGGTGGCATTGCCCCACTAATCACACACATTCTCTCTCTTGCCCTATATTATCATCCAAAAACAACACTCTCTCTCCTCTTTCCTCCTTCCCTCTCAGACCATGTGTAGTGGGGCATTATGGGGCATTATAGGGCAAAAAAAACGCCTCCTTCTCCATTACATAGGGCATTATAGGGCATTATAGGGCAAAGAAAAATGGGTTTGGCGTTTTAATGAAAACGCCTAAATGAATTGTGGAAGGTTTGAATGGGTTTGACTAGCCAATGAGAAAATAGTTTTTTTTTGTTTAATGATTGGTAGGGCATTATAGGGCATTATGCCCACTACACCACTTTTGTTATAATGCCCAAGTATGACTAGGATGCCACATGTCATATAATGCCCCAATATGGGGACATTATAAATTGCTACCACTACACATGGTCTCACAACACCTTTCTCTCTCCTTAAATACATGTTTTTTCTACATACACCACCACACCTTCTCTCCTCCACCTCACACCTCTCTCATCCACCTCATATTTCTCTCTCCTTAAAAACATCAACATACATCCTATTGTGGATGCTCTAAGAAAAAGGCATAGGTTGTCGAAGTTCGATTAATGTTGCTACCAATATGATATCGGCCCTAGTTCCATAACTTTGAAAATGAGTAGGGGTCATTTTAGCTAAATATAAAGTTACTAGTGCTAATACCCGCGAACATCGCGGTTTTGACAAAATGATATGTTTTTTTAGGTTTTGACAACAAAAAAACAAATTTACGTTTATGATGATCATAATAAAATTATACGAATGAAATTATTATGAAAATCTGAAGTTCATAAAGTAAATACAACGAACCAACGTACTATTGATATAAATTAAATGAAAAATAACAACAGCCACCTCATTCCATTTATATTTGCCATAATAAATAAATTATGATTATCTAAAAAATAAGCTTATATATTGTTAGGCCTTAAGGTTTTAGTATTTCAAAATCACTCCACCAAATTTTACTCATTCAACATGTATATGTGTAAGCTTAATTATTGAAAATAGTCATTATATGGTATCTCAAAGATGCAATATACGTTTACATCACCTAGACTAATTATCAACCTTTTATATATAATTCGTAAGATGAGCGAAATCAAAGAGCCTGATCACAAAACAAACATAATATTGAGAGTTTTTAGTTCATTAAATTAATTAATGCAATATATTTATACATATTCAAAAAAAAAAAAAAAAACGAAAAACATATCACTATGGATAGCTTGGAGAACTTGCATATTGCACCTTCAAAATCAATGAAGTTATTTGTCAATTCTTTTATCAACATATGGGCATCCCTTGCTGCTGAATCATGCACCAATAGCAAATCAACAATATATAACATGACATTCAAAGTCAAACATAACACTTTCTAAATTCAAAATTCTCTTTTATGGTTTTATAATTTCTTGTCAATCTTTTCCCAAAAATAGTTATGTTCCATGAAGATCAATAAAGAATAAAATACATATTTGAAAATACATTTATTCTCTTCAATTTTGAAATTCTAAACTCTAATCTTTTACTAAAAAAAGTAAAAAGTAAGCTCTATTTTGTACATGTAGGTGGCCTCTAGTGCACAAATAAGTACTTTTAAATTAATGATTTATGTGGCCTTTTAGTTTTTCCTTGATAATTATCATTTTACTTTGGGAACACACAATAGTTGGATGATTAAACCATATTGAATCTATTATATATAATAAATGAAAGTGATTTGGGTCACGTGTCACTTAATTAGGGCATCGTTTTTCCCCTTTTCCCGCCCAACAGTACCACTACCCTCTTTTATTTATATCCTCCCTCATTTACTCATTTAGGGCTTTCCACTTTCTCTCTCCCTCTGCTCTGCTCTATTCCGATTGATGTTCAGATCAATGCTCCGAATCAAGGTTAGATTATCAATAACTTCCGTTCTATAAGTGTCAATCTTTGTTTACATTGTTCACTCATTCGTTCTTCATGCGTTTTACTTATTGTTGTGCTTTGGCTAGGGTTCCGCTGGTAACTTGATGACGGAGATGATCGGAGGTTGTCTGCTCTACGTCCTGCAGTTCTCTTGGTTATGCTGTAATGGATTTGAGGTTTAGGGTTAGTTATAAATATATTTTTTTTCAATTTTCCATCTTGAGTTTTAGGTTAGGGTTTGTTTTATTTTTTGGCTTTTATATGATTTCCAGGTCGATTGTTTGGTGACTTGCTATTGTTGTTTGCTGTTGTTTGTTAATTAGGCTGCTGACATCACCGACCGATCCCAACGACTTTGAAAGGTTGTAGGACTATGAGGACCAACTAAAAGATTTGGACGACAAATAAGAGGTGTTTGGTTTCATTTTTTTTATGTTTTACTTATTTAAATATTCTGAAATTTGTGAAATAAGGTAAAAATGGCTATTCTAATAGTTCATGATTTCATCCCTGTTGAAATAAGGTAAAAATGGCCATTCTAATACCGCAAGTATAATGGTTGGATGGTTGAATTAGTTTTATTTTTTGGTATTTTTGGATGATTTCATCCATTTCTTTAAATAGTTCATGATTGAAGATGCAGTTGAACCTATCTTTTGAGTGAAATGAACGTTGATTTATCAGAAGATGCAGTTGAATGTATCTTAAATAAGGTAATAATGCATTACATTCCTGTTGAAAAACAGAGTCGATAAATTTAGGGAAAATGAGGTTGAAAGATGATAAGCCAACAGTGGACGATATCATTCTACAGGTTCGATAAATTCAGTTGTATTCTCAAATAATGCTTCCTAGATGCTTCCAAACAAGCAGCACTTTGGACATTTGTCGGCCTTCAAACATCTATTATCTATTATCTACTATCTATTATCTATTATCTATTATCTATTATCTACTATCTATTATCTATTATATATAATAAATGAAAGCTGATTGATCCACTTTGGGCCATGTGGAGCAATCAACTTTCATTTATTATATATAATAGATAATAGATAATAGATAGTAGATAATAGATAATAGATGTTTAAAGACCGACAAATGTCCAAAGTGCTGCTTCTTTTGAAGCATATAGGAAGTATTATTTGAGAATACCCCTGAATTTATCGAAGCTATAGAATGAGATCGTCCACTGTTGGGTTATCATCTTTCAACCTCATTTTCCCTAAATTTATCGACTCTGTTTTTCAACAGGAATGTTGCAATCATTCCTCTCGGTTAAATAGACCGATACTTGCTTCTTGTCAAAGGGTTATGGAGTGGTTATAATAACTGATTATGCTAAGGACTGTTATAATTAACCACTGCTCCTTATAAAGACTAATAGACCTAAAGACTGATGAGGCCTATCCACTGTTGAAGACAAAGCACTGTTAAAGACAAGCACTTATGTACCTATAGATTCATTAACCAAAGGAAAACCACTGTTCAGTAGCAGCAGTGGTTCAGCATCTACAGCGGATTCAACTTTAGTATTTATGTATCAGTGCTTCTTAGAGTAAATTGCCATTTTAGTCCCTGAGTTTTGTTTAAATTTGCCATTTTAGTCCAAATAGTTTTTTTTTTTGCCTCTAGGTCCCTGACTTTTCCCTTTTGTTGCCATTTTGATCACATACACTAACTCCATCCAAAAACTCCATCTTTAACCAGGGGTATTTTGGGGATTTTCATTTTAAATGTTTTCAATTGCCATTTTGATCCAATTCCAAAAAATAAAAAAAAATTCCAAAAAATTCTAAAAAATCCAAAAAATCCGTTTCGGCGCGAACGGTTTCGAACCCAAACCGTTTCGAGCTGAACCGTTTCGACGCGGACCGTTTCGACCCGTATCGTTTCGACCCGAATCGTTTCGAGCTGAGCCGTTTCGACACGAACCGTTTCGACCCGTACCATTTCGATCCGAACCGTTTCGAGCTAAACCGTTTCGACGCGAACCGTTTCGACCCGTACCGTTTCGACCCGAACCGTTTCGAGCTGAATCGTTTCGATGCGAACCGTTTCGAGCTGAACCGTTTCAAGCTGAACCGTTTCGAACTGAACCGTTTCGAGCCGAACCGTTTCGAGCTGAACCGTTTCGAGCCGAACCGTTTCTTGCTGAACCGTTTCGCACCGTACCGTTTCGACGCGAACCGTTTCGACCCGTACCGTTTCGACCCGAACTGTTTCGAGCTGAATCGTTTCGACGCGAACCGTGCCTCGAAACAGTACGGGTTGAAACGGTTCAGCTCGAAACGGTACGGGTTGAAACGGTTCAACTCGAAACGGTTCGGTTCGAAACGGTACGGGTCGAAACGGTTCGCGTCGAAACGGTTCAGCTCGAAACGGTTCGGTTCGAAACGGTTCCGCTTGAAACGGTTCGGTTCGAAACGGTTCAGCTCGAAACGGTTCTGCTCGAAACGGTTTAGCTCAAAACGGTTCGCGTCGAAACGGTTCAGCTCGAAACGGTACGGGTCGAAACGGTTTGCGTCGAAATGGTTCAGCTCGAAACGGTTCGGGTCGAAACGGTTCGCGTCGAACCGCTCAGCTCGAAACACTTCGGGTCGAAACGGTACGGGTCGAAACGGTTCGCATCGAAACGGTTCGGGTTCGAAACGGTTCGCGCCGAAACGGATTTTTTGGATTTTTTAGAATTTTTTAGAATTTTTATGATTTTTTAGAATTTTTTGGAATTTTTTTGATTTTTTGGAATTGGATCAAAATGGCAATTGAAAACATTTAAAATGAAAATCTCCAAAATACCCCTGGTTAAAGATGGAGTTTTTGGATGGAGTTAGTGTATGTGATCAAAATGGCAACAAAAGGGAAAAGTCAGGGACCCAGAGGCAAAAAAAAAAACTATTTGGACTAAAATGACAAATTTAGACAAAACTCAGGGACTAAAATGGCAATTTACTCGTGCTTCTTATGTAACAGTGTTTAGTATAGTAGTGGTTCGATAGAATTTATATCACGAGACAAACCCTTTACCAACCCAATGACGAACCATTGCCCAACAACAACAGTGGTTCAGCATCAACAGCAGATATTCTACCTTTGTTTATGTTAACAGTGTTCATATGTAACAATATTTATCACATCAGTGTTTTATACTCTATTAGAGTGTTAGATGTCATATCACTGAGGTGTTTATATGTAACGGTATTTATCACATCACCTTATTGGTTTGATCTGTATTATAAATACAATATTGGTTTGATCTTTATACTACTAAATAAAAATGAAGTACACTTGGATGATTATTAAGCTCCTCATTTTGATTGTTTGGATATAGTATTTTTGAAATTGGTCTTTTTTTGCAAACAGATGTTTATGGGCAAACTTCTTTTTAAGGTCAAACATTTGTTTAAGCGCAAACATCTGTTTATGTCCAAACATCTGTTTAAGGTAAAATATCTCTTTAACTCCAAACAACTGATATAGAAGGTCAAATATCTGTTTAAGGTCAAACATCCTCAAAATAGTTAAAAATGTTAGTTTTCATTAATCCTTAAAAGTGTGTTACAACCACTGTTTTGGTTCAAACATCTAATTGTTAAATGTTATCCACTACTGAAAGACAACATCTATTTCTTCATTCTTTATGTTGACCACTGACTGACCAAACATCAGTGTTTCAATTACTGTTGGCTATCCACTGATAGTTAAAAAATAGTCACTGCTCACATTTTTATTGTTGACATCCACTGATATTGACCATCATTGGTTTTCCTAAAAAACATCCACTGCTCACATTTTTATTGTTGATGTGGTTAATTAATTATAGAATGAAATTATCAAATGAAAACTAGAATTATAATGAAATTACCATTTTACCTTATCGTTACATTCCAATGAGATAAGAATTCCTCCAATATTGTTTTGGTGATAAAAATTAAAGTTAAAATAAAAAAAAAACTGTTGATGACATTTTGATGCATATCAAATCAGTAATTAATGTTAATTTCTTGAGCTTTGGACATTGAAAATATGCAAAATGGGAATTTCAAATTGACAGTTATTTTCTCTTAATTAAAGTTAAAATAAAAATTAGAAATGTCATGATGACAATTGCTTTCAAATCAAATTAGTAATTACTGACAATATCCATAACTTTTGAAATTCAAAATATGCAAAATGGAAATTTAAAATTGACATTCTCTCTCTTTTTTTCCTACAAACGCAACATAGATTCATAAGATTAAAATTTATTCATTTATTCATAACCTTAAAAGTCCAATTATTACATAAATAACATACTGAACAACTAAACTTTTAAATCTAACAATAACTGTTAGAATTAAGAAATGTCAGCTTCAACTCCATCGATTGCTGAACCTCTCGATGTATGTCCTTAAGCAATGCCATGAACTCCACGTCTCTATCACCGCACTCTATATTGCTGACAACACAAAGCTCACGAACTGAAGTTAAAGGCATTCGCATAAGATTTCTGGAAACCTGCTCTCTCGTGAACAGGCCTACTTGCAATCCATCAAAACATCTCTTCAGGTCTTGAAGAGTAGTCCTATCTTCAAACACCTGTTCCTCTATATGCTTGACAAGACGCTGCTTTAAATCATCTGATTTTACAGTAGTGAATGACGCCATATCAATAAACTATATTACTCGACTTTGAAATATGTATGATATCTTCGTAGGAAATCGTGATGAAAAACAGGTGAAGTGGTAATGAGTTTATATACTTAATCAATCAAAATGTGTAGATTTAATATAAACATATTAATGTATATTTCAAAGCAGCAGTCTTTTAATGCAAAAACGTTTTGAAACCCCAACTTTTATGGGAAAACTTTAAAATTAAATACCAAGAAACCCAAGGGACAAATTTTCGAAGTTCAAAGAACAAAAGCAGATTATCATAATTACAATTAACCTCTTCATTTACCATGTAGACGCGTTTTTAAACTCTATAAAAGATCGATAATTACTTTTGATTCAAAATATCAACAAACTGTCCTACAAATCCCTGTCTGTGAAAGATTGTTCCACATCAGAAAATTCAACAAAAATCTACATGGCAAACTTCAGCTTCTACCATTGGTCAGACACCAGCGATGTTAAAACCCAATTCTCGATGTGGTCACTTAAAGAAAAAAGAACAGACGAAGAACTAAACAGGAAAGTCGACATAATCAATGACACTAATTACAAGAAAACCTGGAATATCATAGCATTGCTTGATGAAGTCCTCCACTCTCCTCCATCAGATTTCCAGAAAAATGCAGAAGAGTTTCTCACACAACTTCTAAAACAGGATCAGAAAATCTGCAACATGCTAACTGATCTGAAAAACAAAAGAGAGCATGAAATCACATGGAGAAAGGCCAGAGTTTACGAAATCCTAACAAGTGTTAACTCTAGCGTGTAATAGTTTATAAATATTTCATTAAATTTCTATTTTTCTATGTAATAGTTTATTTTAATAATCTCAATATCCATCTTTACATATTTTAAAATGTCAGTATCAATAAAAACTCTCAACATCATCAACAGTTAATCAAAATAAGAAACAAGCCTAAAATGCAAAGGTCTCCTCTCAACTGTTGTATCACATTTAACTTTTCACGATTTTCATTCAAAGTTTTATGATAGTTCAGTGTTTATTCATTCATACTGTTTAATCTAACATGGGTTTCCATTCAACTGTTGACCAAAAGTCAAACAGATGTTCATCAAAAGTGAAACCGAGGTTCAACAATAGTCAAACACATCTTGACCTTAAACAGATGTTTGGTTTAAGACCAAACATCTGTTTATGGGCAATCATCTGTTTAAGGTCAAACATTTTTTTAAGGCTAAAATCTATTTATGGCCAAACTTCTGTTTATTGCAAACATCTGTTTAAGGTTAAACATCTATTTAACTCCAAATACTAGTGTTTCAATCACAGATGGCTATCCACTGATAGTTAAAAAACAGCCACTGCTCACATTTTTATAGTTGACATCCACTGATATTGACCATCAGTGGTTTCCCTAAACAACTGTCATCCATTTTCATTAGAGGTTGTTACGTGGACAGTTCTTAGTCGTCCACGCTTTGTAACCGCTGACACCTCAGCACTCACTTTTCACTTTTATAAAACCCTGATCAAAACCCCAAACATGGTTTTAACTGCCATTTCGAATTCCAAACAGGTATTCTACCTTTGTTTTGGTTTCCCTAAACAACTGTCATCCATTTTCATTAGAGGTTGTTACGTGGACACTTCTTAGCTGTTACAACCACTGTTTTGGTTCAAACATGTGATTGTTAAATGTTATCCACTGCTGAAGGCCAACCTCTGTTTCTTCATTCTTCATGTTGACCACTGATTGACCAAACATCTGTGTTTCAATCATTGTTGGCTATCCACTGATAGTTAAAAAATAGTCACTGCTTACATTTTTATTGTTGACATGCACTGATATTGACAATCATTGGTCTTCCTAAAAAACATCCATTGTTCACATTTTTATTGTTGATGTGGTTAATTAATTATAGAATGAAATTATCAAATGAAAACTAGAATTACAATGAAATTACAATTTTACCTAATCGTTACATTCCAATGAGATAAGAGTTCCTTGAATATTGTTTTGGTGATAAAAATTAAAGTTAAAATAAAAAATAAAAAAAATTGTTGTTCAAAATCAGTGTTTTAACCCACTGATGGCTATCCACTGCTATCTTAAAGTCAGTCACTATTCTCATTTGTAACCGTTGCAAACCACTGATATTGTTCCATCAGTGGTTTCCTACAACTGTCCTCCATTATCATCAGAGGTTGGCACGTGGACAGTACATAGCGGTAAGATCTTTTAGTAACCGCTGCCACGTCAGCATTCACTTTTTCCCCTATGAAACCCTGATCAAAACCCCCAAACAGTGTTTTTACTGTCGAATCGAATTCAAAATTCCTTTCTCAAAGCAGTTATCATCCATTTCTCTCAAAATCACTCATCCTCTTCATCGTCTTCTTCCTCTCGCAATCATACTCAAATCACGATGTCTCTCCCACTCAAATCCACACATAACTACTTGGGTCTACTTGAAAAACCCAGTCACACCGAAACCTTCAATTCCATCATTGATGCTCTGTCGTCTTCAAAGTACAAGACTTTGTTGACTTGTGATGCTCCGATCTACATGGATTCCCAACAAGAATTCTAGAAAAATGCTAAGTTGGAAACTAAGGATAAAAAGCCCTTAGCCATCAATTCTTCTATAAAGGATGTTCCAGTCACAATAACACCTCAAACCATTTCAGAGGTTTTTGAACTCGATGATCTTCAAGGTAAAACATTTTTCCCTAAAACAGAGTATCAGTCGTTTTTCGTTTAAAGGGGTTATGAAGAGGAAATGAAAAAAGACACTTTAGAAAAAAGGCAGTTTTCCTCCTGCCACAAGGTTTTTGTTTCATACCCTATTGATGTGTGTCTCAAACAAGACCACTGCTTTCAATGAAATCCCATTGAAGATTCAATATCTGGGTTATGCTATCTTACATGGTGAAAATTTTAACTATTCCCAGGAAATCTTCAATTATCTTGTTACAAATGTTAATACAAAGGCATTTTTGCTCTTTCCAAGGTTTTTAAGTTACTATTTTAAAAAGAAATTTTTAGAAGATAATGCCCATGTGCTTATCCAGGGCAATCCTTTTCCAATAAAGAGCCTCACTTCTGAAACCTTTACAAGGCTGTCAAAAGTTTCCAAAACACAAGCAGAGGTTCCTGAGCAGACTTCAGCAGCTACCACTTCTCCTCAGGCACCTGCTGTTGAGCCCACTGCTCAAGGTGATGACAGTAGCAAAACAACTGCTGTGAAACCCCCACCTAAAACCACCAAAAAACAAAAAGAGAAAAAATCACAAAAGCCCCCCAAACCCAAAACAAAGGTAACTCTGGAAGATGAGATCCCAGAGCAACTACTAGTGACAACACAAAAATCACCAATAACCACTGCTGCTACTTCCTCACAGCAGTTGGAAGAAAGATCTCAACCTGAGCCTCAAACTCCTCCCGCTTTTTCTAAAAAAGAATAGGTTGTAAGAACAGGGACACCAAATTATGATGCTCTGGAATCACTTGATTCCATCATTCACAGCCCACTGCTCGGGGCAAATTCGCTTTCTACACCTATCCTCACTTCTCAAATTCCCCCACAAACAAAACTTTTGTTAGATGCGGTTGATTTAGCCTAGACACAAACCAGTTGTTCTCAAACACCTGTTAATGAGAATATACCTCAACAAGTGACTGGGTCTGGTGTCTCAATCATTGCTAACCCACCAACAACTGAGGAGGTTACACTACAGGAAGTACAAGTACTTCATGTCAGTAGTTCAAGTGAAGCAGCAACTACAGGTGTTGGATCCACTGATCTACACCTGGCCAGTTGTTTCATCAATAAGACTTTCTTGAAGGCAATTTCCTCTCCAGCAACTGTGATATCTGCTGGTGTCTTTGTTTCAACCACTGGTTCTTTTAAAAGGATGTCAATTGCTGAGGAAAAAAGTTCCTAGCACCAAGAAAAAGGGGCATCTGTGGATGATTTTTGTGAAACTTTCCCTAACTCAACTGCTGATACAACCACTGCCAGTGGGAAATTAGATGATCCCATTAACTTGGGTGATGGTTTAATGTACAAGGAATTGACGAAGAGGGTTGACAAATTGGACACATCTATTGCAAATATTAAGTCAATGCTTCAACAGTTGTTACAAGCACAAAAGACAACACCCACTGCTGCACCAGATACAACATCTGTTCCATCATCTGCTCCTACTCCCACTGAGGTTTGGAGTTTATTTCAACCTCTGCTTCACCAACAAAGGGCATATGCTAATCAGCAACATGAAATACAGGTTCAAAAGATCAGAAATATGATGGAAGCTAGGTTCATGGATACTCAAGCAGACATAAAGGCAATCAAGGCCCACTTGCTGAAAACCACTGATTCTGCTCCTCGTACTATCATCTTTGTGGACAACCCACCACCAGCTGATGCCAAAAAGGGGGAGAAAATGAAGCAGCTAAAGAAAAAGGGATATGAAGATGGTTTGTACATTGCACCAGACAAATCCAGTATGCTTGTAGACATACCTAAGCCAGATGGTACTAAAAAGGTTGATGTAACCACAAATGCCATTGCTGATGCAAAAGCAAGGGTAAAAAGGGATATGGAGGCAAAGGATAAAGCAAGGTGGGAACAGGAAAAAAGAGTTTTATGGAGAAGGATAAGCAGGGTGTTTCTGAGCCCAAGAATGAAGAAAATCCTGAGCCTAAAAGAAAACAGCCCAGTAGAAAAGTGAGGGAACCCAAATCCACACCTCCCAAAAGCTCCACACATCAAACCTCCAAACCAGCAGATGTTGAAATACCTGTTGTATCAACAGTTGTTGGTACTTCAGTGGTTTCAACATCTGTTACACCAACAATTGCCACCACTTCAATACACACTCAATCCACTGCCTTACCACAAATCACATCACCATCAAAAACATCCTCATTGCCACCAACACCACCTGTCAAAAAGCAGAAGACTTCAGGTGACACATCATCTGTTGTAATGGTAACAGTGGTTGAAACACCAGTTGTTTCAACAACTGTTAGTCAACCATCTACCATTCTAATCACCACCACTCAACTCACCAAAACACCACCAACCTCTCCAAAACATAAAAGGAGAATGATAATTTTGAATGATGACCCTTTACCACCACAAACATCCAAACAACCACTGTCCGTTGTTACCATTCCCAATCCTGTCCCACTCTCTTCAGCACAAGTCTCAAATTCAAACACTACCATTTTTCCTGCAGGAGTCCAGTATCCATTAGATCTGGAAGCAGTTAGATAGGAGATCAAATCCTTCTACTCTGAAGATGACCCTGCTAAAAGGAAATTGCCATCTGTTCAAGGATATCCAAGGCCTAATAACATTGAAGAATACTTGAAGTTAAAGGCTCAACAAGCAGAGGATATCTCCAAAAGAAATACAGAAGGAAATCTAACAGAGAGATTCAAACATACTACCAATATTTGCTAACCCAAGTCAAAATTTTGGAGCAGTTTTCAAAAGATCTCTGTCAAAATTTATCAGAAAGAGCTGATGAAACCTTGAGGAAAGATTATCTTGATAATATCATGGCTTACAAAACATACAAGGGAGAAAAGTACCAGTACAAAGAATGGACCATCAGTAAGCTAGAAAGTGAAACAGCCAGAATTCAAGATATGATAAAACAAGGTGAAGCAGACTCCTCCTATCTAGGCAAAGTTTAAGAAAAATGTACTAGATAGGACTCTGCAGCTGAAGAGAATGAAAGAAGAGTTAAAAACAGCTAATTTTGGGTCAAAGAACCAAGTGGCAAGGTGGAAAGAGGATAAAGTGTTCGCCTCTTACAAAAAGCTAGAAGAATTAAGAAAGAAAAATCCTAATGTTCCACAAAAGCCTGTTTACCCTGAAGCAGTGCTTCCAGCTAAGCCACAAAAGCTACAAATAAGGAGATCCACTGCTCCACCTGCTGGCATCTTTACCAAACAAGGAAACAAAAGCAGATGGATGCAGAAACAGCAGCAGATAAAGCAACAGGGGATTACGTTGTAAAAATAGGCCTTAAGCAGATGATAGGAGAAAAACTTGAATTGACCCAAACTACAAATACTGCTCAGCCAGTCATTACCAGGCCACCATCTCCAAACTCATCATCGATAAAACCTCTCCCAAGAAACCCACTGGATTTAAAAATACTAAAGTGGATATCTGACAAACAGACCCAAGTATTGACTCTGATCAAATCCAGTGGTGAGGTGAAGAAAATATCAAGGGAGCAAGCACTGGGCCTGGGTGTTGAAGATCTGCAAGATCTCCTTGATTTTACACTGTGCAGGGATGAGGATGATACAGATTCCTTGGACTTTGAATTACAATTCAAAGGGCAAGTCAAGGAATTATTGATGAGGCAATAAAGATTCACAATATAGACATCATTGATGGAGATGAGCTTGACTACTTTGGTGAAGGTTGAATAGGGATGTCTATATTGGAAATTATTGTATAAGAATGTCTATTTTTGTAATTTTCGTTGAATTGGTGTGAATTCTTTAATACTACAAGGGAAATGTGATATTTGGGTTTGTGTTTTACAGTTTATAGCAGAGTTAAGATTATTAGGTGTGTTAATATTTGCGGTTATATAAGAAATTTTATGTATTTGTGAATTTGGTAAGTAACTGATTTGACTTTGAAAGTCAAACGTGAAAGAAACATGGTTGACTTGACTGTTGGCATTGTTTGTTAATCCTGATTTGCAGTTAAATACACTTTGAGCTTTTTTTTGAGCCGTTTAATATGTCATCCTTTTAGTGAATTTTCTTTTCGAGTTGTCCCATATAAGATAAAACACACGATTAAATCATATGGTCAAATTGTTAAGGTTCTTGATGATTTAAGATGCTAATTGTGTGCCGTCTATTAGCTAATTATTTGTAATTTATGTTAACAGTGTTTATATGTTAATAGATGTTGACCAAAAGTCAAACAGATGTTTGCGAATAGTGAAACAGATGTTGACCTTAAGCAGATGTTTGGTTTCAGGCCAAATATCTCTTTATGGGCAAACATCTGTTTAACTTCAAACATTTGTTTAAGGCCAAACATATCCTTATTGCCAAACATCTGTTTATGGCCAAACATCTGTTTAAGTCCAAACATTTGTTTAAGTCCAAACAACTGATATAGAACGCCAAACATTTGTTTAAGCCCCAACATCTGTTTAAGTCTAAATAGATGTGTAAACATCTGTTCAAAACACTGTTTAATCTAACATGGGTTTCCATCCAACGGTTGACTAAAAGTCAAACAGACTTTCAAACCACTGATTGACTTATTCAAATTTCTGTTTCATACTAAATGAGATGTTGACCAAAACTCAAACAGCTGTTGACCAAAAGTCAAACAGATGTTGACGAAAAACTAAATGGGATGATCCGACCCGGTTACATTGGATATTTTTAAACTTCTAACTTTTTAAAGATCCTCACAAAATCTCGGTTCGTTTCTCTCTTCACGTTTCTTTCTACACTTTCTCCAAGAAACTCTGTCATCTTCTTCGATTTCTTCCGATCTTCATCAATATCATCTTGTATAATAATAAAGGTATTGTTAAATAATCTGATTTGTTTTGTATTTTTTCATGATTATTCTTTTAGTTTTGAATTCTATAGCCGATTATGGTTCTTGCTATTTTAATGAAGAAGTTGTAATAGACGGTGGTGTATTCATGTATCTCCCTGTTTTTTTCAATCCATTGTTGGTTATGATTGCGTTTATTGTTGCGGCTTATACTGGAACAATTTCTGATAGTCCTAATTTTTTTGTATATCCGATTACTATGTAGTTATTATGCATGTTATGATAGACATATATGATTCTAAAAAAGTGATCTGCATTTCGCGCATCTACCATTTGTCTTATCCATTGTTGATTTTATTGGATTTCACTTTGCTCATGTATTTATCTTATTCTGATTTATGATATAAAATTTCGATATTTACTGTTGTATTCTCATTTGTATTTGTAAAGTTATTTATAAAGTTGTTGCTGTGATTCTGATGTATGATATAAAATTTCAATCTTTACTAATGTATTGTCACGTTTATTTGTAAAGTTGTTTATAAAGTTGTTCATGTAACCTTTTTGATGTTGTCTATTGTTATTTTGATATATATTAGTTGTATCATCTTTTATTTAGATGTATTGCATACCTTAATGGATTGTATTCATTTGTTTCTTAATGTTATTAATATTGATTCTATATAATTGATACTGTTACAGATTTACGTGAGAATGATTTATGGATTTCCATGTTACCTTGAAAACAGTAAAAGGAAATGTTTGGTTAGTAATTTTATCTGATCTTAGTTTAATTTTAATTTTTTGGCATGATATTTAGCAATAAAAGTGTTTCTTTTATTTATGCTTAGATTTTGCCAAAACAGTATCAAAATTGGATTCAACAGTTTAATTATCCAATTGGAAATACAAAGATCCGGACCACAACTGGAAATGTTTTTAAAGTCAAGATCTATCCTCTAAGCAATGGCAGATATTTTTTCTATAATGATTGATGTCAGTTTGTAGACAGTTTGAAAATACCTTCAGATTCATGGTTGATATTTCATTATGAAGAAGCATTAAAAAGTTTCAGAATATTGTATTTTTATCAAGACATTGCTCTTGCTCCTTGTGAAGAGTTTTACTACAAACCATCTGGTAACGAAGATTATGTGGTATGTAACTTCGGATATTATTCATCTTGTAATTTTTTGGAGATACAGTTGTTTAATTGTTGTGTTTTATTTGTTTACTTATTTTCCGATATATTTTTACTAATGAACTATATAATGTGTTTTATTCTGCTTGTAGAGTATTAATCGTTCTTTTGTTCATCACAAGATGTTAAACACTATTCCTTCATATCCGGTTCTTATTAAAGGATCTGAAAACCAGAACTGGTCTGTAGGGATAGAAGATATCAACAATGAACTTTACATAATTACCGGATGGAAGGAGATAAAGAATGAGTTGTCATTAACTGCTGATCATCTCATTGTCTTTGAGATGATAGATCTTCAGACTTTTCATATCACGGTTTTCAATTGTGCTACCTGTGATTTAGTGCTTCCACCGGAGGTTTGTGCTGTTGTTAAAGAAAAGGTGATAGAAGAGATTGTCTTGAGTTCAGATACTGAAGCTGTACAAGACATCGTTAATGTCAATGAAGGTGGTATGGTTGTTGGAAATGAAGATAATAAGATTGTACCTATTTCTTTCCGTGTGGACGGTCATTTTGTAAGTTTGTGATGATGAGTTTACTAATATATAATATTTAGTCAGATTTTAAAGATGTGTTAATTCTTTGTTTATTGAATTGTTCGTTGTTTGTTACAGCGCCTTTTAAAAAAACAGGCTGAAGATCTTGGACTGAATCGTAAGATGGGTTTGAAGATTGTGGACGTGGCAGGTGATGTTTGGAATATTCAAGCTGCTATAGGTTCATCTCGAGGTCAACCAAGATATTATCTGCAAGGAATGAGAAAGTTTATGAGAGATAAAGGCTTGGCTCCAGGTCAAGCATTTACACTTAACTTTGTGAAAAGTAAAAAGCTTTTTATGTTCGGATGAATGTTCGCGGATTGAAGAAGGCAAATGCAGAAGGATACATTGAACCAAGTTTTTGGGTTGTAGTTGTTTGCTTTTCAAAACTGATACTAGACTTGTTTGTTTAGTTTTGAAGTTGTGATTCTAAAACTATATATGTACATGTAAATTATTAGGTCCATGTCTAATGGATACAATGTGGAGATGTGAACTAAAGACAGTATACTCCGTTTGACTTTTAGTCGACATCTGATTGACTTTTGGTCAACATCTCCTTTAATATTCAACAGACGTTTGAATAACTCAAACAGTGGTTTTAACATCTGTTTGACTTTAGGTCAACAGTTCATGGAAACCCATGTTAGGTTGAATAGTGTTTTGAAGAGGAAAAAAGTCCTAAAATATAAGAAGACAGTCGATCTGGTTGAACATCTGTTTCACTTTTGGTCAACAACTGTTTGACTTTTGGTCAACATCTGTTTGCTCGATCACATTGGGTGTTAAAGTATAGTTCTTTAAGTCATTGTTTTGTTTTCTTGAATTCTATATGATTTTGTTAAGAAGTACAAGAACAAACATTTTTACAGAATCCCAAATCACCCGATCATTTAAGTGCATTGAAGTAAAATTGGAAATGATGTTATTCATGTGGTCCTGTTGTGCTTTTGTTTGATCTATAATATGGGTTTATGATCTAATCCGGTGATGTGAAGACATTGTTGTTGAATCCAATGAGATGCTTGATGTAAGGAGGTTGTATTACTAACAAGTAATAATTGATATAACTAAGTTTCCCGAGCCCGGGAAGCAATCCCGGGTAAAAACCTAGTTTCATTATAAACAAAATCATTTCATTTCAAAACTACCAACTCATTAATATAAGTATATTGAGGAATCTAGAAGAAAGAGATTACCTATTATCAGGATCAATTTCAAATGCTTTCTTGATGTCCATCTTGCAAGATCTTTAATCTATTTTGAACCCAAATGGCACCTCATCATACTCTATCTTCACAAACACAGTTGCATTTTGGAGTTTCCAAGCCAATTTCACTAAAACTAACAACAAAAGCATCCATATTTTAAGCAACTTTTTAGATAATATAACAATATCAAAATGACCAAACCGAATCGACTCAGTTTCAGATGTTAGGACTTTTCAAGGCACCCCCACCAAAAGATACCTTACAACCTGATCTCAAACCTCTCCCAAATACCCCAGTCGTTACAATTAATTCTTGACCTCAAGGACATAAAAAAAATGATATCTTGCACTATTTTTTTTAGCTCTGACTATATTCAGAATATAACATGAATTTATATATATAATGATGCATTAACCTACCTGCCTCTGGTTAATCCAACTTTTAATTGCTCTGAATGAATAGTGGATTCCTTCATTAATCCAACATTGAATGGGCTCATGAGTATTCTTCCATCTGTCTTCTAGAAAAGGAAATCTCTCTCTAAGGTATTAACCTTTGTAAGTATGAAGTAGCATCTTAATAGCTTTTAAAATAAACAATCACAAACACTCTTACAATTATTTCTCAAAAATTGAAACCCAGTTATAGCAAAAAAAAAAAAAAAAAAAAAAAAAAAACTTGCCATAAGAGCCAAAGTTCTGCACATAGAAGCTGTATAATATATAAAAGCGTTTAATTTAATACAATTAATTTTACCTTTTGTGTATTATAGATCTATTACAAAATTATATACTAATCAGATAACGGATAAATTCAATGATTATAAAGTGCTTATATTCATAAGCACTAAAAAATGATAACAAAACACTACATAATTAAAAATGGAATCAAAGAATCAACAACTACAAATGGAAGTAAACTACACCAATAGTTAGTTACAACGGGTGTAACATAGTTAGAAGTCCCACAAGTTGTTCGAAGGACGCTGACACCTTGGAGATTTATTGCACAAATCAAACATCACAGTTTAGCAACAGATAATTTTCATGCTACAAAAGGAAAATAACACTTATTAAAATTGATGATAAATAATTGAAGAGGGACTGCAATGTAAAACAAAAACCCACAAACACCTTCAAATCTCTATAGTACACACCTCTACCATGGCAATACCCTAGGCCATCAAATAGCTGCTAAGGGGACTGGGGGTTGTCCGTGATGGCCACCCCATCACGCGTGGAACTATGTTGCACACCGCCGCCGCCCACAAAAACAACGCATGAACAACTTAACGCGTTGAAAACATCACGCGTGGAAAATGAATATTACCGTTTGTTTTTTTGACCGTTTGGAACAATATGAACGTTGGGTTTATTTTTTTAAGGTTTTTATATTAAATCCACAAACCATTCCCCCCGCTCACTTCGAAAAATCAAAAAATTCTCCATTTCATTTCAAAAATTCTCTCACTCAATCTAAAAAATTTTACAACACACATGGAAGGTTCAAGCAAGAGAGGTGGGGGTTCGAAAAAAAGAGGTACGGGTACGAAGAAAAATCCCGTAAGACCTAAGGTTCGAGCGAATCTTGGCGAGCCGACGCGCTTTAGGTTGGAAGATGAACCCGAGCAAGTCCCACATTTTCAAACCCAACAATATCCACCCTTTCAAACCCAACAATATCCACCCTTTCAATCTTAAACGTATCAAAACCAACCGTTCGTTCCACCGTTTCAACCTCACCAATTTCAACCCAATCGTTTCCACACTTTCAAACCCAACCCCACCAACTCGACCCACTACTAGAAGATAACACTCTCATCCGTCAATTTGCAAATGCGTATCGTGAACCACAACCAAGTCTCGACGACGATGAAGATGATGATTACGTTCAAGAAGAAGAAGAAGAAAAAGAAGAAGAGGAAGAGGAAGAAGAAGAAAATGATGACGTTCAAAAATTGTCCCGGCCGTTCGAAAACATTGGATGAGTGAGGAGGAGGTGGCCTTGGTGTAGGCGTACTTGCACATCTCCGAGAACAAGAAACGTTCCAACGAGCAAAGAAAGGATATGTTTTGAAGACGGGTCATTAATCATTTTAGCCGACTTCCCGGTGCAAAGGAACGAAACATGGACCAAATGATGTCGAAATGGCCGTATTTGAACGGGAAAATTAGTAAGTTCAACGGTTGTTTTGTCGCAACCCCCGTCCCCTAATTACCCGGGAATGGGCGGTCGCGGCCAGTTTCAGTGGTATCGGTGTTTATCATTTTGGCAGCGGAAATTTCATCAGGACCGTAGTTAGGAAATATTTTATCAGAGTAAAATACCACACTTTTATAATATTAAACACATGGGAAAATCCCAAGTTTCTAGTACACACATTTTTATAGGGATAGACCCTATTTTATTTAATAAAAACATCTGTTTATTTTAGGTAACTTTATAGCCACTTTTCCAAGCCATCAGTGCTGTCCAACTGACTTCTATTTGGATTTCACATTTTGTTACCTGAAACACGTTTAAAAACATTTTGTCAGTGGGAAATACTGGTCAGTGAATCTCAGTTTAATCAAGTTAAGTAAAACCAATGTACAGTATTGAGGGCGGTCGTGCAATTACATTTGTTTCCATCTACTTTAATTACCACCCACGGTACTGTCAACCCGACTTGTGGTCATGTTACTACTCACAATGTAGTAACAAATTTTGTATACAAAACCCCAACATACCGACGATAATTGTAGAATACAAATACTCAATCACTGTTTAATATAATATTAATTGTATGAGGTTTTGTAAAAACAGTTTGCAAAAAGGAGATTACTCACATTGCTGTCTTAGGGTTTTCCTTAAGGATTTCCTGGTGATTATCTATTAAATACACAAATGCACACGCGTTAGTATAATAACCCAATATTTACATTAGTAATACCTTCCCCGAGACGACATTCCAACGACTACATCGGGCAGAACCACGACAGCCATTACGGAACCCTGGATCAATCGGGCAGCGTATCTAATACGTAACCGGGGTTATGATACTTACAACGAGGCAGAACTTCGTTATTTAGGGGGGTATTATGCCCGAAAATTATAATTGCTATGTAGAATTTCGAGAGAGAAAGAAAGTGTGTGAGCGAGTTGGGACTCAAGTCGATGGCCTCTATTTATAGGGCCTGATTTCAGGTTCCTCGCGGCCCGCGAAGACTCAAAGGTCTTCTTACGCGGCCCGCGACATAGGGGGTAGGGCCTAGCTATGACCAGTCAGCACTCGTAACCTCGACAGACCACCCGACACGTGGCAGCACCGGGTGTAGCCTGATCCTTTTTCTGTCGCGCCCCGCGTAGCCTGAAGGCAAGACCTTCGCGGCCCGCGAGCGAGGTAAAAATCTGGGTTTTAATTATATAAGGGTATTTGGGCTCGGTTTTCGCATACGGGGTATGTTTTAAGACATATAGGGATATTTTAATTATATTTAGGGTGTCAAAAAATATTTATTTAGGAGGGTTGTTATATCCTCCCCACCTTTTTTAGAACTCGCCTCGAGGTCTACTGGAATACATGTGGGTATTTCCTTTGCATTTCTGATTCAAGCTCCCATGTATACTCCGGTCCTCTCTTGGAGTCCCATTTCACTTTGACCAGAACTAATCTCTTGTGTTTGAGATTTTTGGCTTTCCTGTCTTCAATCTGTAGAGGCCTTTCTACAAATTTTAACTTCTCATTTACCTCTATGTCCTTAAGAGGTACTACTAGTGATTCATCAGCTAAACATTTCTTGAGATTAGATACATGAAATACATCATGTATTCATGCCATTTCCTCTGGCAGTTGTAGCTGATAGGCTACAGGTCCTATTCTTCTAATAATCTCAAAAGGTCCAACATACCTGGGGCTTCACTTTCCTCTTTTGATGAATCTTACCACTCCTTTCCAAGGAAAGACTTTTAGTAACACTTTGTCTCCTACTTGAAATTCCAACGGCTTTCGTCTGTTATCAGCATAACTATTTTGTCGATCGCGTGCTGCTTTTAGTTTTTCTTTGACTTGTACAATCTTGTCAGTCGTTTTGTTGTACTATCTCTGGTCCAGATAGTTGCTTTTCTCCAATTTCTACCGAACAGACTGGCGTTCGGCACTTTCGTCCATAAAGTGCTTCGAATGGTGCAGCATGGATACTGGTATGATAGCTGTTATTGTAAGAAAATTCTATCAGTGGTAAGTGATTGTCCCAATTACCTCCAAAATCAATTACACAAGCTCTAAGCATATCTTCCAATGTCTGAATTGTCCTTTCACTTTGTCTCTCCGTTTGAGGACAATAAGCGGTGCTTAGATTCAGCTTAGTTCCCATTGCCTTTTGGAAACTTGCCCAAAAATGAGAGGTAAAACGGCTATCTCTATCAGAAACAATTGATAAGGGAATTCCATGTAATGAAACTATTTCATTTACATATAGCTTAGCTAATTATTCCATACTGAAAGTTTCTTTCATTGGTAGAAAATGAGCCGACTTAGTTAACCTATCTACAATGACCCAGATTGTATCATTACCTTTTCTTGTTTTGGGTACTTTGGTAACAAAATCCATTGTTATCAATTCCCATTTCCAAACTGGCATCTCTAACTGCTGCAACAATCCTGAAGGTTTCTGATGTTCAGCTTTGACTTTTGAACAGGTTAAAGACTTAGAAACATAAGCTGCTATATCCTTTTTCATTCCTATCCACCAAAAATCCTTTCTTAAGTCCTGATACATCTTATCATTTCCAGGATGCATCGTATACTTAGACTTATGGGATTCTTCTAATATACGGTGGCGTAGGTTTTCTAATTTGGGTATCCATATTCTTTTCTTATGGAATCTCCAAATTCCATCGGTTCCTTGCTCTAGATCCTTAATCATTCCTTTAAACCTTTCAGTATCATCCTTGATTACTGATTCTTGTGCTTCTTTAATCTGTTCTTTAAATCTACTTGTTGATTTAATTTGAGAGAACGCACTCTTTTTGGCTTTTCATGATATTTTCGACTTAAAGCATCAGCTACCACATTTGCCTTTCCTGCATGATACTGGATATTACAATCATAATCACTAAGAATTTCCATCCAGCGCCTTTGTCTCATATTCAACTCCTTTTGCCCGAAGACATACCTTAAACTCATATGATCGGTGAAAATGGTAAACTTACTACCGTAAAGGTAATGTCTCCAAATCTTAAGGGCAAAAATTATAGCTCCTAATTCCAAATCATGGGTTGAATAATTCTCTTCATGATTCTTAAGTTGTCTAGACGCGTAGGCTATAACCTTTTGACGTTGCATTAACACACATCCATAACCTAACTTAGAAGCGTCACAATAGACTACAAAGTCTTCAGTTCCTTCTAGTAACGCTAGTATGGGTGCATGGGTTAGTCTTTGCTTAAGAATTCTAAAGGCTTCTTCTTGTTTTGATCCCCATTCAAACTTAACAGATTTACAGGTTAGCTTAGTCAAGGGAATGGCTATTCTAGAAGAATCTCGAATAAATCTTCTATAGTAACCAACCAATCCTAAGAAACTTCTAACCTCAGTTGGTGATTCAGGGGTTTTCCATTTGGTAATCGCCTCGATCTTGGTGGGATCCACATGAATTCCTTCATGATTGACTAAATGTCCAAGAAACTGCACTTCTTCTAACCAAAACTCGCACTTTGAAAACTTTGCATAAAGCTTTTCCTTTCTTAATAAGCTTAGAAGTGCGTGCAGGTGTGCTGCATGTTCCTCTTTACTTTTAGAATAAATGAGAATATCATCTATAAAGACAATTATGAATTTATCAAAATATGGCTTACATATTCGGTTCATCATGTCCATAAATGCGGCTGGGGCATTGGTTAAACCAAATGGCATGACAGTAAATTCATAATGGTCATACCTTGTTCTGAAAGCGGTCTTAGGAATGTCCTCTTCCTGTACCTCTAATTGATGATATCCTGATCGTAAATCGATTTTAGAGAAAAATCGAGCTCCTTGCAGTTGATCGAACAGATCATCGATTCTCGGTAATTGATACCGATTTTTTATCGTGACTTTGTTCCATTCACGGTAATCAATGCACATTCGCATTGACCCGTCTTTGTTTTTGACGAACAGTATCGGTGCTCCCCATGGCGATGAACTTGGCTGTATGAATCCTTTCTCCAACAATTCGTCTAACTGCTTCTTTAACTTTTGCATCTCTGCGGGTGCTAGACGGTAGGGGTGCTTTGGCAATAGGTGCTGTTCCTGGTAATAGATGGATTCTGAATTCAATTTCTCTGTCTGGCGGTAATCCTGGCAATTCTTCTGGAAACACATCTGGAAACTGAGATACTACTGGAATAGCTTTCAGTTATTTTCCTTTAGTGTTAGTGATTATAGAAACCAAATACACTAATGTTCCTTTTCTTATATAACTAGCTGTTTTCATCACATAGATGAATTTGGTGGATCTAGACGGTTTGTCTCCTTTAATTGTGATCTTTTCAGCCTTGGGTGAATTTACTTGGATTGACTTTTGATCACATAAAATACTAGCTTTATTGGCTATTAACCAATCCATTCCTAATACAACATCAAATCCTGCCAGATTCATTGGGTAAAGGTTTGCAATAAACTTTTGATTTAAAAACTCTATTCTTGCTCCCTGCAAGATTTCGGTAATCCTAATGGATTCCCCATTTGCTGTCTCTACTAGACATTCTTGTGGGAGTTTAGTTAATGGTTGATTGAGAATTTTGCAAAATAAAGTATTAATAAAACTTTGGTTTGCACCAGAGTCAAATAATACTTTAGCAACAACATCATTAACTAAAAACGTACCGGCAATCACATCCGGAATCATCTTTGCTTCTTCTGCGGTTAGCACAAATGCTCTAGCATTTTTAGTAGTCCTGTTGTTCATGGCTAGAGCTAGTTTCGGACAATTCGGCTTGATATGACCATTTTTCTCCACAGTTGAATCACATTCCATTATTAGGTTTCTTCCTACAATCTTCTTCCTTGTGTCCTGGTATCTTGCAGAAATTGCAGTAGGTGGAGCGTCTTCCTGAATGCTTCTTCTTGCAGGCCTTGCAGTAAGGTGCAGAGGTAGAACCTACATTTTTCCTATGGTTGGAATTACCGTAGCGGAATTCCTGGGTAAGCCTTTGAGCTAGGTTTCTCATCTAGTCTTCTTCTCGTGTACGCACTAATTTATCAGTCAAGGTATGTGCTAGTTCTATAGCTTCTTCTATTATCTGGGGTCTAGCTGCCTTGACTACATGCCTAATCTCATCGATAAATCCCCGAATGTAATGGGAGATTAATACTGGTTCTGGTGATGCAAGGGTTGGCACTATTCTAGCATATTCAAAGAATGTAGTAGTATAACCCTTACTATCCACTCCAGTCATTCTAAGGTTTAAGAACTTATTTGCTATCTGTTCTTTTTCATTGGGAGGGCAGAATTTCCTTTCTACCATGTTCTTAAATTCCTCACATTCCATATTTTAAATCCTGTCACTTCCCCTAGACTGGAGGATAGTGTTCCACCATTCTAAGGCTGAGTTCTTAAACAGAATGGAAGCAAACATTATCTTATCCTCTTCTGCGCACTTGCTTATTTTCAAGACTGCCACAGTCTTTTCTATCCAGCGTAGAGTTGCAATGGGTCCTTCATTGCCTGAGAATTCTATTGGTTTGCAGGACCAGAATTCCTTGTAAGAACAACCATAAGACATGGTTCTTCTTCTTTTTGGAATGGGCACTTGAAGTATGGGTCCATTGTTCACGCTGTGATCTGGTTTAGTGGGTCGCTTACTGCCATTGTTACTTTTATTATCAGCTTCCTTAACCGTTTGAATAATATATGGCATTGCGTCTATAATCCCTTGTGCCACTATGTGTTGGATGGCACTATTATCCACTTGGTTTCCATTATTATTGTTGTTCGGGTTATCGTTATTCTAGTTTTCATTGTTCTGATTTTCCTGGTTCACTTCATTGTCCATCTGAGTTTTAAACATTTTCCAATTATGAATATCACAAAATAATATTTAATGCAAACAATCACATAACACACATATTGATCAAAATCGTCGAACATTGCGACTTACTCTTTCTTATATAGTATGCATCCATATATATTACAATACAACTGGAATTGAAATTACAATACTATTAGGCATCCGTAACTATTGTCTAGATTTTTTTTTCAAACATACACACATATTATACATATATATATATATATATTACTATTATATTATTATTATTATTGTTATTATTATTATTATTATTATTATTATTATTATTATTATTATTATTATTATTATTATTATTATTAAGGGTAGGGGTTCATCCAAAAATCCATATTACGCTTGTCATATTTCCAGACGAGTCATTCTCCTGTTTGTCTCATCCTTTCACTACCTTCTAAAATCTACTCACCAAAGGTTCGGAGTTCTTGCATATTTTCTGCACTCATTGGGGGTGCAGGTGCTGGTACTTGGTTTGGGAACTGGGTCATGGGTTCTTGGTAAGGGTAAGGGTTCTCTAGAATTTCCCTGATGAATTGATCGTTATCATAATAAGGGTCTAGAAGGTCTAGATTTGGGTAAGCTGCTAGGTTTGACATGGGTTCGTCTTCTGGTATTGGGTAGTGTTGCTGGTAATCCCTATGGTCGTCAAACCACGGGTCGTAGTTTGGGTCTAAGGGATTGGGTGCTGGCACTCTAGGTATCTCTGCTGGGTCAAAATCATGCATTTGAATTTGGTTTTCTGGGTTGGCTTCAATCTCCATTGGTTGTGTGGGAAACAACGGTAATGGTTGGGGTGCTATGAGTTGCTCCAGGTTAGGGTCTGCGGCTGTAGTTGCTAATATATAAAAGTTTGCTAGACTCCAATTAAGCATATCCTGGGCATGAGCATCTGTTTCTCTCTTAGCGGCTGCTAAAACACGTTGCTGTTGTAACTTTTTCATTATTTTCTTACGTTTATGCGCTCCTCTACTGAACCATCCTCTCTTCTTAGGAGGGAATGGCTCCTCAGACTGAGCCTTAAACACGAATATCCCATCTTCATTGTCAGCTGAATACCTGAGAGGGTAGGCTGTGAAGAGGTGCCTTCGCTCCTAGGTGAGCTGGACAACTGACGATAGGCGTCTGAAGGTCCTTGGTCGCTCATACTGTGAACTAACAAATAGCCAAATAACACACAACAATAAAATACAGATATGGACGTAGTTCCATAGATAATTTCCTAACATTTCGAATAATTTATTGGTGTCAACAGAATACTTCTGTGGCTGAATCAGGTGCTTAGCTCTGATACCACCTTCTGTCGCAACCCCCGTCCCCTAATTACCCGGGAACGGGCGGCCGTGGCCAGATTCAGTGGTATCGGTGTTTATCATTTTGGCAGCGGAAATTTCATCAGGACCGTAGTTAGGAAATATTTTATCAGAGTAAAATACCACACTTTTATAATATTAAACAATGGGAAAATCCCAAATTTCTAGTACACACATTTTTATAGGGATAGACCCTATTTTATTTAATAAAAACATCTCTTTATTTTAGGTAACTTTACAGCCAGTTTTCCAAGCCTTCAGTGTTGTCCAGCTGGCTTCTGTTTGGCTTTCACATTTTGTTACCTGAAACGCGTTTAAAAACATTTTGTCAGTGGGAAATACTGGTGAGTGAATCTCAGTTTAATCAAGTTAAGTAAAACCATTGTACAGTATTGAGGGCGGTCGCGCAATTACATTTGTTTCCATCTACTTTAATTACCACCCACGGTACTGTCAACCCGACTTGTGGTCATGTTACTGCTCACAATGTAGTAACAAATTTTGTATACAAAACCCCAACATACCGATGATAATTGTAGAATACAAATACTCAATCACTGTTTAATATAATATTAATTGTATGAGGTTTTGCAAAAATAGTTTGCAAAAAGGAGATTACTCACATTGCTGTCTTAGGGTTTTCCTTAAGGATTTCCTGGTGATTATCTATTAAATACACAAATGCACACGCGTTAGTATAATAACCCAATATTTACATTAGTAATACCCTGCCCGAGACGGCATTCCAGCGACTATGTCGGGCAGAACCACGACAGCCGTTACGGAACCCTGGATCAATCGGGCAGCGTATCTAATACGTAACCGGGTTATGATACTTACAACGAGGCAGAACTTCGTTATTTAGGGGGGGGGTATTACGCCCGCAAATTATAATTGCTATGTAGAATTTCGAGAGAGAAAGAAAGTGTGTGAGCGAGTTCGGACTGAAGTCGATGGCCTCTATTTATAGGGCCTGATTTCAGGTTCCTCGCGGCCCGCGAAGACTCAAATGTCTTCTTACGCGGCCCGTGACATAGGGGGTAGGGCCTAGCTATGACCAGTCTGCACTCGTAGCCTCGACAGACCACTTGACACGTGGCAGCACCGGGTGTAGCCTGATCCTTTATCTGCCGCGCCCCGCGTAGCCTGAAGGCAAGGCCTTCGTGGACCGCGAGCGAGGTCAAAATCTAGTTTTTAATTATATAAGGGTATTTGGGCTCGGTTTTCGCATACGGGGTATGTTTTAAGACATATAGGGATATTTTAATTGTATTTAGGGTGTCGAAAAATATTTATTTACGAGGGTTGTTATATGTTTCATTCATAAGGTATGTTTTTTATAAAGTTTAAATCTTTTTTTAAACTCTTATTAAAAAAAACAGAAAACTGTTTTTTTTATAAAAAACATAAACAATTTTTTAAAAAATACAGAAAACTGTAATTTTTTTTAAAAATAAAACAATTTTTTTTTAAAACAGAAACAGTTTTAAAAAAAACACAGAACATTTTTTTTATAAAAAAACAGAAACAGTTATTTTTATTTAAAAACAGAAACAATTATTTTTTTTAAAAACAGAAACATAATTTTTTTATTTTTTGTAGAACCGAAATCCACAAAGTGGAGCGAGCGAGGCGACAATCATGCAACAAGCCACCAAAGAGTATTGCAAACTCTAGAAAAAGAGGAGTTTTCCACACGTGGCGGCATGGGAGGTTGCGAGGCGTCACCCGAAATGGGTCCCGGTTGATTTGGTCGACGTGGTTGGGCCTACGGCTCCAAAAAAAAGAGGAGGTCCGAAAAGATCAAAGACCTCCGATTCAGGGAACTACACGACTTCCGCGTCAGATAACTTGCCCCAAATTAATTTAAACGACGACCCCCTTGACGAACCCGATCAACCCGTTGACGACCCCGTTGAAGAAGATACACCTACAAGGCCACGCTGCAAGAGAAGTGGTGAATCGTCAAGTAAAGGAAAGGAAGCGGTGGCGGAGTCGATCTTCAGAATCGAAGAGGCGAAATTGGCGCAATACAACGAGGCCAAACAAAGAAAAGAAAAAATTATGTCCGTAAAAGTTTAACGCGAGCAGGCGTACATGGGACACTTGAAAACGGTAGAAAGACAAAATGATTTAAAAATTCTTGTGTGAGCCGCACGCCCACCTCGACGAACCGTTTAAGTCGGTTGTAATTCAACAAAAGCGCGAGATTTGCGAAAGGTGGGGTTGGGAGATGCCACCCGTTTAATTTAAGTTTTTTTTTTTCCAATGTTTAGTTGTTTTCTATTTTGCTATGTAATTTATTTTTTAATTTTAATGAAATTTATAATTTAATGTTTTATTGTTAATTTCTAATTTTAAAATAAAAATTAAAAAAATTTGCGAGTGATGGAATTCTATCACTAGTGACCACCGCCACTACAAAATGCTTGTGAGTGATAGAATAGTGGCTGATGACATGGCAGGAGTTGATTGGACGCTTCTGAGTGATGGAATTCTATCACTAGTGACCACCCCCACTCCACTTAGGGACCAAATCCATCAGGAACCTGATGAACCGTACTACCAAGCTTGGGAGCGTTTTCAGAATCTGCTTGCCAGATGCTCTCAGCATGGCCTATCCGATTGGGCTCTTGTAGGGAAATTCTATAAGAGGCTTACTTATGAAACTCGAGCTCGTTTCAACACTTCCGCAAGAGGTCACCTCATGGGAAAGATAAGTGTGGCCAAATGTAATGATCTTTTGAGAGTTTTTCCCATTCTGGGTGTGAGCAGCGGTCAGCAAACAGGAATTCCATTCCTGCTCCCGAAATCTATCTAGAGAAGTTAAGGAGTTGAAGGCAAAGGTTGATAAATGCGAGATGTGTTGGGGGAGTCATGGTACGTTAAAGTGTCCTCTCATGAGTCAAGAGCAGGTAGAGTATGTAGGAGGTCAGAACCAAGGTCCACCTAACCATTTCGAGAATTCTTAAAATTTGGGTTAGAGAAACAACAATAATAACTGGCGATCTTCTGGTAATCCTCCTAGTTTCATTCAAATCAAAATTATAACCAAGGGCGGGGTTAAATCGTAGGTGGAGGTTCAGGAAATAGTTCGGGTGGAAGTAGTGTTACTGATCTGAGTAAGATAGAGCACTTCTTGACACAGTTAGTTGCGAAGGATGCTATCACAAAGAAAACTTTAGCAGAACATGACATCCTTCTGAAAAATCAACACTATGCATTCTTAGACCTTTAGCGTTCAGTAGGTGATATTGCTAGGAGATTAGATGAAAGGGCCTCGGGACAGTTTTTCGGAACTACTTAAACCAACCCGGCCACTCAGCTGAAAGCAATATCGACCCGTAGTGGTAGGATGTTAGGAGAGATTAATAGGTCACCGGTTCAGGTTGAGGAAGAGGAACCGGCAGACGAGGAGATAGAGATGGAGTCTCAGTTAGAGAGAACTATAGGTAGAAAGCCGGTAGATAGTAAACCATCTCGAAGATAGACCATTCTTGTGTTCCATATCCTACGCGCCTTAAGCATCAAAAATATGCTAAGGAATATGGGCACTTCTTAAGCATGTTTAAGCAGTTAAAGATCAATCTTCCGTTTATTGAGGCCCTCCATCATATGCCCAAATATACTAAGTTTCTGAAAGACATTCTGAAACGAAAAGATAAACCGTGGGAGCTTTCGAATGTTGCTTTAAACAGGGAATGTTTTGCAGTGGTGATGAATAAGCTACTAGAGAACTTGTCGGATCTGGGAGTTTTCACGATCCCGTGTCTGTTTGGTAGTGATGTTTGGAGCCACGCGTTGGCGGATCTAGGTTCTAGCATCAATTTGATGCCATACTCTATATATGAAAATCTAGGCCTAGGTGAGTTGAGCCCAACGCACATGACACTCTCTCTCACCGACTGTTCTGTAAAATATCCACGAGGAATTGTGGAAACCTTGCTCGTAAAAGTTGACAAATTTGTTTTCCCCATGGACTTCGTGATCTTAGATATGGAGGCTGACGACAATATACCTATCATTATTGGACGCCCGTTCTTGTGTACCGCAAAGGAAGTCATTGATGTCTTCAACGGAAAAATCACTCTTTGCGTAGGAAACGAGAGTGTTACCTTTGATGTTGCCAAAACTATTAGGAACCCGAGTGGTTCGGGTGACTCGGTTTTCTTTTTTGGTGCTTGTGAATTCGAGAAAGAGAAAAAGAAGGTAGGAGATGACGAAGAAAATGTGTTAGCATGGGAAGATAAGTTGAGAGGGGAGTTAGACGGTTTGCCGGTTTATGAGGAAGTAGGAGAGTTTGATCCTAAGGGTGATATAGCATACTTAGAGACCTTGCTAGAAGGTAGATTGACGAGGTTGATCGAGCCTATAGCAGATGGAAAGACTCAGTGTGGGGATTGTCATGTGAAGTGTTAGAGAAGGAGATAGGTGTGTTTGATCATAGGTTAGGAAATTGAGTGAAACTAAGTGTAGGGATCGTCTTGTGGTGAGAAATTCCAGGTTTTGAGATCTTATGAGTGAGTTGAGTTTTGTTGAGAAAGATGATGAGTTTTGGAGAGAAAAAGTTTGTGGTGTGAGTGTTTGTGCTGAAGGCCCGACTACTATCTTGAGGGTGAGCTGGATCTTCATGATCCGCCGTGAGTGTTGATGAGAGATAGAGGATTTGGGCTAGAACCCATTTGCAGAGTTTGTATAAGTTAGAGAGTCGTAGTCGTAGGTTCTAGTTTTTCGATAGCTTTTGTAGTTTTTTCGGTTTATGTTTTTGTTTTAACTCTTTTTGCAGGGATTCGTATCTAATATGGAGTGGAGAACATGAAGAAACAAGGTTCCAGGTGAATTTCCATTGAAATTGTTGGTGCACTGAATGTCTGCTGACTACGTCTTAATCGAGTCTTAGGTCTAGATAGGTTATTTAGGAGTTGGAAACAAGTAAGTGGGATAATACATGTAATTCCGCTTGAAATGACCAGAAGTCATTTCAAGCGAAATCTGTTAGTCTTGTGATTTCGCTCCAAAGGTCATTCTAGGTGATTCCGCTCGAACGTGTAAATTAGTGATTCCGCTTGAGTTGTTTCAAGCGGAATCAGGAGCTCTATAAATAGGAGTGTGTTCAAGTCATTTGTAACGTTGGAGCGGAATTAGATCATGCTGTAAGAGACGAGGTGCTGCCAAAATTTAGTCAGAAACGTGTGTAAAGTCTCGGAAAAGCAATAGAAAGAAAGTTAAAAGGATCTAAGTTGTATTGACGTTGTTTACTTTGATTCCGCCTCTGTAAACAATGATGAACTGCCTTTACTGACTGTTTAGGGTCAAGAACACGATCCAACAGAAAATTTGGCTTAAAATGGGTTTTGGACGAAGTTTGCAAGAAAAATTATAAGGCGTGAGGACCAACAAAATATCGAAAATTTATGTTAAAACAGACCTCTCGCGTCGCGCGAGAGGCTGGGCCAAATGTTGTCACACAGCATGACATGGTGAAAGTAAAAAAATGAAGTCTACAGCATTGTTGCGCCACGCGACAGCAAGTGAGGAGACCCGCCGCGTCGCGTGACAGAGTGGTTTTGCAGCCCAATTTTTTTTATATTTGTCCAGTTTGATCAGTTTCTCGCACTCGGAACGGTTCGATACACGTTTCCTTATATTTTGAGTTGGTATTCCTATACCATGAGTCTAAGTTAGTAGTTTCGATGTAAGTTTTACATCAATAGACTCGTATCCTCGTTTTGATCAAAAGCCCTAATACGTGAGTTTGTAATTCGTAAAAAAACTTAACTTCGTTAAGTTTTTTAACTGACGATCGGTGAAGGAAAAATAGGTGAAAGGTGGGACTGACATGGGAAATTTTTAAAGGTGGGACTGGCAATGGTCAATGACATCTAGTTGGGATTATTTCAGCATTCATCATTCATATTTGTATTTTATTTCTTAATAAGAAAAGTTAATTATAAAACAATTGCAATTTCAATTGTATTTTATCTTAACATATAGTTTTAGAGGGTTAGGATATAATAGGAAGTTGTGTTTTTGTAGGAAGCCTAAAAAGTCATCCTATCCACTAGATTGGATGACGATGATTAAGATTAAAGGAGTGAAATTCATCAAATGCAAAAAGAGGCGCATGATTTTTAAGTGGTATATTGGTTCGTTCAAGATAATTTGGTCTCTCTCTTTTACTTCCCCCAGTTTTTTAAACATGATAACTCTTTCATATAACGTTATTTTATTAAAAATTGCACCATAAAACACATGTTTTTATCTTTAAAACGAGTATACTATTGCTATACTTTTGAAAAAAAACTTCGAAAACCCAGATGCGTAAAACATAATGGAAAGCACAACACACTATAACAAAATGAAGATCAAATTTAAAACATAATGGACTAAACACAATAAAATGTGTTTTTATCATTGTGCTATAAAACACAATCCAAAAACGCAATGGACTAAAACACAATAAAATGTGTTTTATCATTATGTTATAACACACAATTCAAAAACGCAATGAGCAAAAACACAATAAAATGTGTTTTTTTCATTGTGTTACAAAATACAACTAAAAAACGTAATGGACTAAAACATAATAAATTGGTGTGTTTTATAAAACACAATACAAAAACACAATGAACTAAAACCACAAAACCACCCCCAAAAAAACATAAAAAATCAAAATTAAATTACAAAGTCTTCAAACAATTCCCCAATTAGATCCAAAATTAATAACAAATCACTAACCTTGTCACTTACATCCCCATTGAAACAAATCCATCAATCAAACCCTAATTTTATAGGCATCGGTTCAAAAATAAAAAAAAATTCCATACAATGATTAAAATTTATAAAACAAAAATCGACGCCGACTTTTTTCGGATTTCTTCAATGATTGAACGAAATTTGAATGCTAGAATCACTTATCAATGATCGAATTAAACAAATCAAGAGATTCACTTCAAAATCACACAAAACGTGAGAAATTAGATGAACTGAATCGGGTTTATTCAGATATAGATGTTGAAGAACAAGTTGATTGAGTGTTTGAGTCAGTAATTCACGAAGAATTCTACTATGATATAGTGATTCTAGAGATAGAAAGTGAAGGAAAGTTTAGAGTGTGGTTTTGAAGATTGTGGGTTTTTAGTATTCATGGAAAGAGAAAGAGAAAAGATTAGAGGAGATTAGAGATGGGTTTGTGTATCAATGACTAAAATACCATTCCCTCTTCTTTTTCTACTTTGTCACATGAAAGGTGAAGATTCATTTTTAGACTTTATACAATGATTAAACTTCCTATTTTATCTTAGGCCTAGTTTTATAATCATCAAATATTCATTACTAACAATTTAATATCATTTATTCAACTCATACAATACATAAGTTTCTAACCTCTTATGTATATATATCACTAGTATTGTTTGATGAAACTTGGAATAAATTGTTATATGCATAAATATGATGGATATACATACATGTAAACATGTATAACAACAATAAAATATAATTCTATTACCCATCTAAAGTTATACCATTAATTATATTTATATATGCCTTTTTTTAGAATCCGTGCAATACGATAGTGGCAAACAATTAAAAAAATTAAGTTGAAACGTTAACAAAATATAAGAACATTGAAACATTAACACAAACACGCACGTTGGTGAAGAGTGTTTGAATCTTTATAAAGTAACGGAATCTCAACGACGTGATGCAGTGGAGGCGTTAATATCATTCAAAAGTTTGTATAAAAGAGGCGAAATCGTTAAAAAAAATTCATGATGCCGCAACCGAATATTCGTTAAAAAGTTATACCTTTGTTAAAATTTAGAGGTTGTGATATAAATCGGTAAAAAAAAAGAAGAAAAAGAGATGTTTTACTGAAGTTTGCGGTTGTGATATACAAAACTTTTCCGGTTTGGTATTAAAATAACAAATAATGTTTGCATACTGTACAACCCGAGAAAAGGGTGGGTGGACCTTTTATGTATATGACAAAAATTGACGATTATGACTAATCGCAACAATCAAGTTTAAATATGTTGTGATGAAAGAATATTTTGCATGAAACAAATCCACAGAATGACGGAGTACTCAATATTATGAATTTTGATATTGTTCTTTCTATAAGTTATAACTTTTATATATAAGGATGGGTTTAACTTTTTTACGTGGGTCATTTTCGTGTCATAATTAAGAAAAAAAACACACCATATTTTTAATATTGTAAAAGTTGTTAGGGAAAAGATCAAATAGAAAGTTTATTTTGGGTAGGAAGGATAGGAAGCAATAGTGGAGGGAAAGAACAGTGGAGGGAACTTTTCCAGGGGTACTTTGAATGTGAGCTTTGATAACTTTGATATCTGCCTGGGTACCTTTGAATCTTGATTCCACCATATTTGTCAGCTTTTGAACATGTATGGCATGCTGCTGATCTGCCATCTGCTTTTGTCTTTCCAGCAGTGGTTGGAACATGTTCCATAACTCATTTGCAGCAGGTGCTGGTTGAGCAGATGCTTGAGCTGGAACAGCAGTGGATTGGGCTTTCTAAGCTTTTAACAGCTGCTGCACCATTTCCTTTATTTCAGCAACTGAGGTTTCCAGGTTTTCAACCGTGCCCGTCAATTCCTGGTATTTTGAATCAACACCTGAATTAACAGGATCATTTGAATCCCCACCAACAGTGGTTTTACCAATGTATGACTTAGGAATAGAGTCCCAAAAATCAGCCATTGATGCCCCTTGTTCTTGGTACTGGGGACTTCTTTCTTCAGCACTTGATAACCTTTTGATGTTGCCAGTAGTTAAAACAATCTCACTGGTGGTTCTCAGTGGTGCTATTGAAGAAATTGCCTTCAAGGGAGTCTTATGAATGTAACCACTGTCCAAATGTAAACCAGTGGGTTCAACATTTGTAGTGGCTGCTCCACTTGAACTACTGACAGGAATTACTTGTAATTCCTGCAGTGTAACCTCCTCAGTTGTTGCTGGGATAACA
Source organism: Helianthus annuus (assembly GCF_002127325.2). NCBI lineage: Eukaryota > Viridiplantae > Streptophyta > Magnoliopsida > Asterales > Asteraceae > Helianthus > Helianthus annuus. Next base: position 117,177,993 of record NC_035447.2, on the reverse strand, counting down.
GAGATATCAACATCAGACCCAGTCACTTGTGGGAGTATATTCTCAGAGATAGGTGTTTGAGAAGAACTGGTTTGTGTCTGAGTAATACCAACTGTATGCAACAAGGGTATCATGGATTGTGGTAATATGGATGGTGAGGGTGAAGGGGTTGAAAGAGACATGTCCTTGGGATTAGGATTGTGGAAGATGGATCCGGGTGGGTCCAGAGCTTCATATTGTGGGGTCCCTGTGTTTACAACCTGATCCTTTTGGGAGGATGCAGGAGGAGTTTGAGGCAAGGGTTGAGATCTTTCTTCCATCTGCTGTGAGGAAGTAACAGCAGTGGTTATTGGTGACTTTTGTGCTGTCACTGGCATTGACTCTGGGATCTCATCTTCCAGAGGTGCCTTTGTTTTGGGTTTGGTGGGCTTTCTGGATATTTTCTTTTTGGTCTTTTTAGTGGTGGCAGGTGTGGGTTTCAAAACAGTGGGTGTGCTGCTTTGATCACCTGGTGCTGCTTTGATCACCTGGAGCAGTGAGCTCAGCAGCGGATACCTGAGGAGCAGTTTCATCTGCTAAATTCTGCTCAGGTACCTCTGCTTTTGTTTTTATTGGTGCCAACATTCTAGAGAATGTTTCAGGTGTTAAACAGTTTATTTTAAAAGAGGCACATTGTTTGGACAAGTATGCATCTTTCTCTACAATTTTTTGTTCAAAATAGTAGCTTAAAAATCTTGGAAAGAGCAGAAATGCCTTATTATCAACGTTTTTTTTTACCAAATCATCAAATATTTCCTGGGAGTAATTAAAGTTTTCATTGTTTAAAATTGCATACCCCAGGCATTGAATTTTTGTTGGTATTTCATTAAAAGATGTTGTTTTATTAGAAACACACATTAACAGTGTGTGAAATAAAAATCTGGTTGCAGAAGGGAAATAACCCTTTTGTAAGGTATCCCTTTTTGGTTGCTCTGCATAACCCCAGTTCATGAAATCCTTTTTCAACTCGGTTTATAAAATGAGGTTTTATCTATCAAGTCATTGAGTTTGAAGACTTCAGAAATATATTGTGGAGAGATTTGAATCTTCTTACCCTATATCGAGGAGTTGATGGCTGTGACGATGTCTCCTTGTTTTTCAACAGTGGCATTTTTCCAGAACTCTCTCTGGGTTTGAAGATAGATGGGAGTGTCTACTGTTAACAAAGTTTTATACTTTGATGCAGACAAGGTGTCAAAGATGGTGTCAAAGGTGTTGTCAGTTGTGGGTTTTGTGAGTATACCAACTTAATTGTGAGGGGCTTTGTAACGGATTTCTGTAGTTTCAGCGTCCATTTGAGTGGCGTCTGTTTGAGTGGAAGAAGAGGATGGTTTTGATTTTGTCTTCAATTTTGATTTCGTCATTTTTGATGAAGAAGATCGAAGAAAGTTTTGTGAAGAAGAGTGCGAAACTGCTTTGAGAAGAGAACTTTTGGAATTCAATTCGACAGTGTGAGCCCCTGTTTGGGTTTAATCAGGGTTTTATTTCAGAGAAAAAGCGAATGCTGATGTGGCAGCGGTTATAATGATCTGACAGCTAAAAGCTGACCACGTGCCAACCCCTGATGAAATGGTAAATAATGGAAGACAGTTGTTTTGACAGCCACTGATGGATTGAGCATCAGTAGTTACAACGGTAACAAAATGAGGCAGTGGATGATATTTACTATCAGTGGATAGTATATCAGTGGATAGAACAATGATTTTGAACATCAGTGTTTTTCAAGAGTTATAAGGAGCAGGGGTTGACTTTCAGCAGTGGATAGACTTTTAGAGAGCAGATGTTGAGGCACAACAGCATTTAAGGTACAAAAGTGGTTGAAGGCAATAATGAGGATCACTAATATAACAACTGTTTGTGCAGCAGTGTTTTAACTTTTGACAAATAATTTTAGCATCTGCTTGTTCAGATGTAGGATTTGATTTTGGCTTGTTAAAGCATAATATCTTGTCTAACATCTGTTGAGCACCAGAAATGCTATTCTTAACAAAATACATTTTGGATGTAGATTATCAAGTTTAAATTGCCAGCAGTTATCTCAGAAATCTTTGTTCAAGGTTTCGCCACATTTTCAGTTTTCCTGACAGTGACTTAGCATTCCAGGTGATGAAGACTTTTCTACTAAGGCTACTCATTTTGTGTCTAATTATTTGAACTAGAACATGAGTATCTTAGTAGTTCAAAATCAATTTGCAATCAATTTTTGATCTGTAATAAACTAACTTGAGCTTGACATAACCTTGACATGTGTACCATTTCCTTTTGATTAGTTTTAGGAATAGTAATTTCACACAAAAATAAGGAAATTACATCTTGACCAGAGATGAACTTTTTACTATCAAAAATGAGTAAAGGTCCAAAATATATTATTCAAAGAAAATGAAGTAATATATCCGGTTTTATTTGAGAAAAACACCTTAAGAAATAGTTAAAGAATGTTTTGAAAATAACATCAAAAGGATCTGACAGCTTTTCAAGTAAGAACATGATCATATCATTCTCAAGTTATTTTGACCATTGTTTAGGGTCATTTTCTTGACAATTGATTGTAAATTCTCCTTTTAAGGACAATTACTGGAGATGCCATTGTTACCTGAACGATTCCTGTATTTGATGAAAGCACACAGTTGCATGATGACCACTCTTTACCCGACTTTGACCTCATAAGTGGTTTATGCTTATACTCTTTTTCTTTTGGCTTCAAGAGCTTTGAGATAAGCACACTTTTGAGTTTTGTTCATTTTCTTCTTCCCTTTTTACCCTTCCCATTCATAAGTAATAAATTACTTACTAGGAGGGTTTTATGAAAGAATCCTCAGTCCAAAATAATTTTCAGCAATGTTTTGAGAGATCTGGACACATTTGTACATGTTTTGTTACCAATTCTCACATTACATATGATTTGGACTGTTTTGACCCCAGATTTTCTTCATGCGTTTTGACAGAGTTGATTTGGTCCTTCTGAGGATTTTCAACCTGCTTTTTAACACATCAGATTTCATGACTAAAGCTTTATTTCCCTCTTTCTAAGTTAGCAAAACACTAATGTTTATTATGAACATAGGTTTTGTTAATCTGAGGTTCATACTTTAGCATAAAACATGATGAAATCATCACAAATTCATAACAACAGTTGAAATCAATTTTGAATGAAGATAAACATATCATAGTTACCAGATAAGTTTCCAGATCTGGGGACTATGAGTGATTTGTGCATGATATCACTAGTTGTTTGAGATTTGTGAATCTTATGACATCTTGGTTGTTTTACAGAGTATTAGATTCATCATTTTGAACATGATTTCTCGTTGCTCTGTTTTTCAACTAAATACAATCAACCTTAGTATCAATGAATTTTGAGCTGAACTGTTATGTCAAATTGATTGTTAGATCGAATTTGACTGTCCAGGCTCTGATACCAATTGTTAGGATCTGAGGCTGTCATGATTGTGTTTGTTTGTAAGAATTTGACAAATCAATGAATATAAAACAATGTAAAGTGCAGCGGAAATGGAAGCAAACTTTGTAAACACAATCAAAGAAGAGAATAGTTTGATAAACACATGCTTTCTCATTAAGTTGAATGATTACAATGAAAATCAAAAGATTACAAGCATGCTTACATATCTAAACTCCATACTTCAAGGTTGGTTGTACAAGATGAAATGATTGGACTAAAGAAGAAGAATCATCTCAGTCAATCAAATGTAACAGCACAGAGTACTGTTACATTTATAGACAGTCCAAACCACTGAAGCATCTCAGCTGACGTCACCATGAAAGTGACATCTAACAACCTAACAAACTCTATCTACTGATCTATACAACTACTACTTTGTTAACTACTGATATTGCATAATATTACATAAGATGAATAAAACTGCTGCTGCATCATTCCACTGCTGTGAACCCAGCAGTACTTGTCATGATCAGCAGTGCTTGACTCAAGGCAGCAGATTGAACAACATGGCTTTTAGTCTTCATCAGTCCTTGAGAAGAACAGCAGTTGTAGGTAAGCAGATGTTTATAGAGGCAGTACTTTGGAGCATATCAGATGTTTGAGCCACTTTGAAGGGGAAAGCAAAGTGTAAACTGCTGCTTATTGTGAGTCCACTGTGATGATCCGGTTTTGGCTTTCATTGTCTGTTCCTCTGGTAGGGTTCAATCTCAACATCCCCAGTTACTTCAAAACCCACCATTTTCAAAACACACCATCTCCAACCTTTTCTTCACTTACTATCTCAATAATCACTACATTATAGTGCGATTTTCGTCATCAATCAATGATTCAAACACCCGATCAACGTGTTCTTCAGCTTTTTTTTTTTTGAAGAAAACCCAGTTTAATTTCATTCAAAATCTCGTTTTTTCCGGTGATTTTGAAGATAATCACTCGATCCGTCCGATTCAATCGCTGATAAGTGTTTCTATCATTCAAATTTCGTCAATCGATGAAGAAATCGGCTTCGATCCATGTAAGAAATTCTTTAATTTCATTTTCACGACCTGGGTTTTTGATTTAGTCATTGCGTTTTACGATCTAGGCGGGGTCCGGGGGCGGCAGCCCTTGGTAGCAGAGTCCCAGGGGCGGCAGCCCCTGGCAGGGTCCAAGGGGCAGAGCCCCTAGCTGGGGTTGATAAAAATGCATGAGAAAAATTAATTTTCTATAAATTTGTCTATGGAAAACTGCATTCGTAGACAGTTTATGCCATTGCATTTTAGAACTGCATTCTTGGTTCAGACAATTCACAGACAGCTATTGTCATGGTTCAATGCGTTTTAGAGAGAACACTTTCTTTGGTGTTTTTATGCCATTGCGTTTTAAAACTAAGACATTTGTATGCGTTTTCTGGTCATTGCGTTTTAGAAAAACACATTTTTGAAGTGTTTTTAGTCATTGCGTTTTAGGTAAAACACATTTTTAGGTGTTTTCAGTCTATTGCGTTTTATAGAGAACACTTTCTTTTGTTTTTTTAGGCCATTGCGTTTTAGAAATGAGACATTTTTAAGTGTTTTCTGGCCATTGCATTTTATAAATGAGACATTTCTTTGTGTTTTTTGTGCATTGCGTTTTAGGTAAAAACACATTTTTATGTGTTTTCAGTCCATTGCGTTTTAGAAAACAGACATTTTAAGTGTTTTCTTGCCATTGCGTTTTAGAAATAAGACATGTGTTTGTTTTTTTGGTGCATTGCGTTTTAGGTAAAACACATTTTTATGTGTTTTCAGTCCATTGCGTTTTAGAAACTACACTTTCTTTTGAGTTTTTAGGCTATTGCATTTTAGAAATAACACATTTCTTTGTGTTTTCTGGCCATTGCGTTTTACAAATAAGACATTTCTTTGTGTTTTTGGTGCATTGCGTTTTAAAAAAATGTCATTTTTTATGTTTTTTTTTCATTGCGTTTTACGCAACTAGGTTTTTAAAAAAAATTCGAAAATATAGCAACAGTATACTCGTTTTAAAGATAAAAAAACGCTCGTTTTTTGGTGCAATTTTTATAAAAAAATAATGTCGTATGAAAGAGTTATTAACGTTTAAAAAATGGGGGGAATTGGAGGAGAGATAAACTATTGCCTTGGATTGACTAGAATGCCCCTAAACAAACCCACGCGCCTCTTTTTCTTCTCTCCAATTTCTATCATTTAATCTTAGCCCTTGATTAACTAAATGGATGGTTAAGATCACTTCCTAGCCTTCTTAGCTAAATAAACTTCCTATTGTATCTCCACCCAAAGTTGATATATGAATATATCGTATGTATTTACGGGTGAATAATGCAACTTTGTAAAAGTTGATGTTTAATTAAATTAGTTGTATTCATATATCGTATTTACTGGTGAATAATGATTAATGCAACATGATTTATATTAGAATCTCGTACAGTAGACTAACTGAAGTAATGTTATATATTTAGTAATAGAAAATGATGTCTAATTGTCTTTAATAGAAAACTCTATGGTTACCCAACTAAACCCATAGATGCTTCGTACTATTTAGTCACTTTGTTTTTTTACATGTAAAATTTATAAAATTAACCTTAAATTACCTTAAATATATATAAAATTAAATAAAATAGTTGGTTGTTAAGATTTTTCATATTTATTAAAGTTTTTACTTTTGTTAAGTCTTAAAGTCTTTTAGAGTTATACACACCATATTGTAATACATATGAGAATTACAAAAGAATATTTTTTCATAATTTTAAAAGTTTTAGTAATTAAAACTTTTGTAACATAATACGATTCTTTAAAACATATTTTCAATTTTTAAACTATTCTTCCTCACGATTTTTAAACGCTTATATCTATTTCCTACGTCTACGTTTCTTTTTTTTTTTCTTTCTTAAAAATTACACCATAAAAGCCACACTAAGAGGGCACCCATGTTATATACGTGTGCAAGATCATTTTCCGTATAACAAGAAGTAAGGATCAACAAAATTTAATATTTGTTTTCTTAATATCTAAAATAATAGGTGTCATTTGTTATTTTATTAACTTCTCAGTTAAATAGTATAAATAACATAATTGAGCTCATGAAATTGTTTTTTCTATCTCTTGAAATTGTTTTTTCTCTCTCTTTGTAACACACAAGCCTTGTAACATGGTTAAAATAATTGAAATAAGCAAGGGGCGAATTGTTGGGATGTGTCAATCAAATATTAAATTCACATCTAAGTTTTTGGGATGTGTCATCAAACTTGCAATATCTATTTTGGCCCCTCGAGGAAATTTGATTATTTTTTGAGGAGAATGTTAGGTTTACTGAACATTTCATTATCTTCATTGAATTGTCATTGTTAATAATTAAGTTTGTTAATTTTAAGCCTATCTAACTAGCGTTAATCTCACCCGTGTTCTAGTAGGAGGTGTAAAACCGTGTCAAGTAGCACCAATGTCATACCACGGCCAATGACCACCAACATTGGAAAAGATTGTATAAAAAATAAAATGAAAAACGAAACAATAAAACTGAACGAAAAGAAAAGTAAATGTAAAAGCGTTGAACCACACACGTGAAACGTAAAACATAGAATATAATAACAAAGTCGATCTAGGACCCGTGCGTTGAGACGGAGCCGTAAACAGGAATAAAATATGCGTAAAAACGTTGAACCACATACTCAGGTTACGACGTGTGAACTCACAAAATTTAGACCAAATCGTAAAGTGAAAAAAATGTAAAAGATGAAAAGTATAGGGTCCAAAGTTGAAAGTAAAAAACTGTTTGGGTTAAATTGTAAAAAGTGTAAAAGTATTGGGGTTAAAAGTAACAAAAATAAATAAAAAAAAAAACTAAGTGAGATACAACCAATTATGCCAAAGTTACAACTAACAATCCAATACAAAGTTGCAAATTAATACTACATCCGTCCCATTAAAAGTGTCCTATTTTGAATTTTCAAAATCTTTATTTATAAACTTTGACTTTAATTATATATTTTTTGTATTATATAAAACTTGATGAAAATTAACCCGATAAAAACACTTGTAAAACACACTCAAATCACATAACTTTCATCAAGTATTATCTAACACAAACAAAATTATTTAAGGTCAAAGTTTATAAATAAAGACTTTGAAAATTCAAAATAGGACACTTTTAATGGGACAGAGGGAGTATATAACTAGTTTTAGATCCCCATGTTGTGATGGGAGCCAAAAACCATGTCAAATAGCAGATACATATTAACAATGAATACCATCGTCATCACTAGGGCTGTAAACGAACCGAACGTTCAGCGAACAGTTCGTGAACAGTTAGGCGGGAAGTTCGTTTATGTTTGTTCGATTAGCTTAACGAACGAACACGAACAAAAAAATCGTTCGGTTAGGTTAGCGAACGAACACGAACACAGGTCTCGTTTGTTCGACTGCGTTCGTGAACGTTCGATAATATGTTCAGTTACATTAGTTCATGTTCGTTCGTTTGATTATATTAAAAAATAATAAATAATAAACCTTTTATCTAAACATATTGAAAACTTCAAACTCTATTTTTTCTAAGTTAGCTAAAATTTGGACATTTTAAGACATTTTTTTGGGATAATTATGTCTAAGTTAGTTAAACTTGATTCATCGTTTGGTGGTTGTAGTAGACTTCTTGTGTTTTGTTTATCATTTGATGGTTGTATTTAACTACTTATTTTCCAATGTTTTTATTTATTATTTTCAACTTAAATGTTCGTTTTTATTTGCTTGTGTTCGTTTGTGTTCAAGACCCGTGTTCACGAACTGTTCGTGAACAATTGGATTTCCTTAACGAACGAACACGAACATAAACTTATGTTCGGTATGCGTTCATGAACATGTTAATTTCCTTAACGAACAAACATGAACATGGCCTTGTTCGTGTTCGTTCGGTTCATTTACAACCCTAGTCATCACAATGACAATACGTTTACAATAGTTCACGATCATCAACATATTGGATTGCATTTTGTTACAGTAGGTATACATAATGTTTCCTAGTTGTTGACACTTTTCTAAGCTTCATTACCTGTGATTCTCGAACTTCTTTCCGTAGCTCATCAACAGAGAATACATTCCCAGATTTGTTGAAGACGCATGATAAGATACAACTTCCTCATATAAGGGAGTCTTTCCAGGCCCTAGTGGCTTAGATGCATTGATCATTGGAGTTCTTGGATCAGATTGTTATACTACAACAAAAACATTAGGATTCTTATAATCTTCTTTTGTGCGTGATAAAATATCTTTTGAACCACATATTCATCAGCCTTCTCATCTTGATTGGTTCCCAAATGGTACTGATGCATAACCCAAATGATTTTACAGCGTTTTGATACCCCAATGGTAATCCAATAAAGAATTATTATCTTTTTGCATACAATTTGAACTCCATTCTTGAATATGGCCATAGTTTGCCCATGCATATACAAAAATAGGAAAAATCATCTACAAAAAATATAAACAATATGTAATCATCCACAAAGCAAAAAACCAAAAGCATCCGAAAGGTAACAACTCATAATTTTGGCATTGCCGCAATGAAATGTGCTAATAATCTCTATGATGAACAACAAAGTAACAAAATCCACAACACACAATATAATGTGGTTTATAATAGTAACCGATCTGAACAATTAACATGTCAATTACACCCTCATTCACAAAGCAAACCCAAAAGCATCCAAAGGTAACAACTCATAATTATCCCATGGCTGCAACGAAGCTTACCAAGCCTTATGAAAAACAACAAACCAACAAATAAACAACACACAATATATTATGGTTTATAATAGTAAACCATAAGCTCAAAATAATTGACATATAAATCACAACATCATTCACAAAGGAAAACCTAATAACATTTGAAAGGTAACAACTCAGAATTTTACCATAGTTGCAACAAATGTTGCCACACCTTTTATAAAAAAGCCTTCATTGTTGTTATAGACAAGCATCAACAAAACCAAAGTCTGTGCGTGTGCTAATTAATCCTCATCAAGAATATGGGTCTCACGGATGAAGCCAACACCATCTTCATTGAGACTTAAGACTATAGTGACCAACTCACAAATACCAAATCTCATCATAACATCATAAAAGTTAATCATCACATCCAAACATAACAACATGCAACACGGTTCTCGGCTGAGAAGAGACTCATCCGCATCAAAGCAAATAAACCTACAAAAGCCAACCTATTAATTGTTAACCGGAATCTGAAAACCATAAATTGTTATCCGGAAAAAACAAACCCAAAACACACAGAACGACGAAAATATGGTAAGTAAACATCTTCATTCTCACCAACATAACCATGTCAGCCAATATTGACATGCAAAATGATCGTCAGATGAGATTAGACGCACAGTCACCGAACCAACCAAACCGACAAAAGCATGAGCAAACTCATCATCACCGGACCAAACAAATCCACAAAAGCATGAAACAAATCTGACAACGTTTAATGCATTCCCATTGGAAAACCCTAAAGGCCTAACCGGAAGGTTAAAACACCAAAGGGTTACAAAAGAATATAGTCGTAAAGTTTAGAAAAAACAAAAAAGATATCAAACTGAAAACCCTAAAAGGTTAACCAGAACGTCAACGTCACGATTAACAACTGAAAACATAGAGCTACGTAGCGGATCATCAGCGTCGGTAATGTTATACGTCAGGATTTAGGTGAGGCGGTGGCAAGGAGGGTTTAGGTCTTCTAAAGACAACAACAAAATAAACGGTTGTAACACAAGAAGAGAGAGCCCGAGGTGGTCAGCAGTGGAGTGGGTTAGCAGTGGAGCAAGTGAGCGATAGTGCGATAGGATAAGGCGGTAGGATATATGCATTTGTGGGTTTAACCTGGTCTAACCTTATATACGCAACAAAGTTACGACAAAACAATTAGCAAGTACAACACCCAAATGCCTAAAACACCAATAAAGCCAAAAGTACAACACCACAAAACTAAAACCATTACAACTTAAGATATATATATAGATATATGTATGTGTACAATTTAAATATATAACTGAGACAACCTTTTTTTAATATATACTCACACAGGTCATAAGTGATTTTTGTGTGCAAAGTATACAAAATATTCAGAATGTGACACATGTACTTTAAGGAAATGATATATGCATCCATTAAATTAAAGGTGGTTTAAGACATTACGTTCTAATGGTTTGGATGCACCATTATGATTACACAATTTTTAAATGGTTACAAGGATAAGTGTAACGCCCTACTCTTTCGTACTTTCCATAATTAGAAGGTCTTGGTTGTATTTCTATTTTTGGAAGTCTTGTGCTCTTGTAACCGTTCTTTCGTTGTAATCATTGTAAAATCCGAGACTTGGATCATAAATAAAACTCGTATTTCTTAAATTTGTGTTATACATACTTCATACATATCCGCACGTTTGAATTCGTGGAACATTCGATACATCTTCATAATTCTTGGTAACTATGTGCCAAACTTGCAAATATGTGAAACTTATGCATCATACGTCTTTTGAACGAACACAATACTTAAATACGACTTTCATACACTTAATTATACTTGGTTTATGTTCATCATACTTATTTTTACCTTATACTATGCTTACATAACGAAAAAGACCCTTAAAATACTTAAAAACCCTAAATTATAAACTTAAGGGGCCTAAAGTGTCAAAAAGGAAAACTCGTCTGGAGGAGAGTCACAGGCCGCGACCCCCCCCCCCCCCCCCCGAATCTCTCATGGGCAGCGAGCCCATCCCCAAATCAGAACCCATTTTCAGCTCGCGAATTTGAGTGGGATTTTAATGTTTAGTTGATTTTAAACTTGGTTTTAGCATTTAATTCTTCACCAAACCCAACCCTAATCCTTCCCTATAAAACCCAAGTGTTGTCCAAGCTATTTTCACTTTGCAAACACTACCAAATCCCTCTCAACCAGCTGAAATTCGCAGCAACATCAGAAGCAAGACAGATTCATACAACTTTACAAAAGTGAGCATAACTCACTCGTTTCTTGTCTGATTCACTCGATTCTTTTTCCTACTTCTTTGGATTGATCTTAGCAACATTTCCAGAGGTTTTCCCTGGAAAACCAGAGCCTGGAGCGTCGCCAAAAAGGTTCCAAATTTGACTGATTTTTCTGTTTTGTATAAGAACTTTGATAAACTTGATTAAACTTGAGGAAACTCATCTCAAACATATGTCCTTATGCTTATAACCACATCTATGGTTAGTTAGGCTTAAAAAAAAGGTTGAGACATTCAAACTCAGAGGTATAAACCTCACAAACTTTCTGTCTTGTTCAAGGGTTTAACCCACAAGTGATGTTCAAGCTTAATACTTGATGAAAGTGTGATTTAGGATTAGCTTGTGCTATCCTACTTAAAAATCCACACATTGCTTGATGATTTCTCATAGATTAGATGCTCATATTCTATTATTACTTGTAAGTTCAAGACCCTCCTTAAATGTTCATAACATCAAGTGTAGTGGTGAATACTTAGAGGTGCCTAAATGGAAGACTTGTTCTTCCTACCTCCTACATGAATTCTATGATACTAAGTGGTTGGTAAATGGAGGATTCAACCTCTTACCTCATGCTTGACATATTTGACATATTACATACTACATAACTTATATATTACCTAAGTAATCAACCTTTGATAATGATATAATGGTTACTTGTCAAAGAGTTTGGTTACATCATCTAAACACTATGTGTTAAAAGATGATTACTTTCATATGATTATGTTCATACATTTTTAACCTCTAAATATTTAATCTACCGTTATCCTCCAATACTCATACGCCTTTGTTTCTTCGTGTAGAAGGACTTGGTGTTCCAACCTCCCACAACAACTCACTCGCGGATTCACAAGTGGAAAGCTTGAAAAACCGTGAGCATACTCGAAACCCCCTTTTTATGTTTACCACTTTTGGGGTGTAACATATTAAAATATAAAATCACATTTAAACTTTAATCTTTATACTTGCACGAAACAATCCAAATACATGAATGCTATGTTGTGATACTTGATTCTTATACTTGGGTGATTCTTATGTGATACTATAGTCATTAGCTTTGTATGAGCCTCCATTTAACATGTATAACGCTATAGGAGTAATGCACCACCCGTGAACGAGAGGTCATGTTGAATTATATCATTTTGCGTAAACAGAGGGTTGACTAGAAATATTGCATGCCTTGTATGATGATCTTGTATAAACTAAGTTGCCATGTGGATTCATTTTAAACTTTTAAATTTGTACTTATACTTATTCTTAAACTTGTATACTCGCCTTTGCTTTTGCATTGAACTTTATTTTAAACATGTTACAGGTTGAGGATTGATGATGCTATGAACTGGATTAGCAATGATGCCTAGATACTCACTTAGACGTTTAGGTTTAAAGTGTTGTATCAATTTTGTTATTGTTATGTTATGAACATGTTGTTATTTGAATTTTCCTTGTAATGTTTGACAATTTGATTATGAAATGAAAATGGTTGATTTAAATATTGTCACAAATAGTGTTATGAAGTCTCTTGCAATCTCGAACTAGTCCCACTCTGATGATTCCGCCATTGGTTGGGGTGTGACAGATTGGTATCAGAGCCATAACTATATGGAATTAGGTAGAATTGCCATGATTCGACCTAGTCTATAGTAGGAACCATATTTTGACCATTCATGATTCTTGCTTAAAATGATATTCTTCCTACTTTGCTTCTTTCTCTTCTTTTTTGGTCTTAATATTTACATAATGTCTTTCCTAAGACATTTCACATAATACACTTGAAGACTTGAAGACACACTTTGTCACACCCCCAAAATCCACCTGCGGAGTATCACCGCTTGGGAGCGTGACTGACCAGGATCAAGCCACCAATCATATTGAACATGTAGTTAAATAGTAAAAGTTATCCATCAATACGAAAGGTGTTTATCAAAACCAACATAAGTAATGTAGCGGAAGCAATTATATAAAACCCAACATAAGTATTAATGTTGAAATGTCATAAGTGTTTAATAAGTAATCACGATCCATCTGCCCACAACGACCTGCTCCTCCTTGTGCAAGCTCCGTTAGTACCTAAGGTCCTGCAAGGCATGCAGCAGAGAGTCAACAACTAGTTGAGCGAGTTCACAGAAAGTAAATGCGTAACAGTAAGTTCATGAGTATCAAGTGGCTCTACTGGGCCAGTACAGGTTTCTATTGGTGGGGGCTTCCCAAACATTAATCCACTAGACTATGCGTAACCATAAGTGTTCTTCACAACCGAGAACAGTAATACGTACAAGTTTACGTAGGATTTACGTAAGTATCCTTCACAACCGAGGATAGGGTACGTGGGGGTTTACGTAGGTTTTACGTAAGTGCCTGACACAACCGAGGCAGTAGTGAGTATCCGTTCACGCAGGTTTTACGTGAGTATCCTTCACAACCGAGGATAGTGAGTAACTTAGTTATACGTAGGTTTTACGTATGTGTCCTGCACAACCGAGGACGATGGTATGGTAGTCTAGTAACAGTGTCCGTATGAGTCTATTCAACCTTATCCTTATCAATCCCATTCCCAACACCCCGGGAATCCCATGCCTTGGTAAGAGTGTGAACTCACCTTGGTTTGCTCGGCAGATACACAATTAAAAGACTCTTGAACTAACAGTGGTCAACCACGTCCTAACAGGGTTACCATACAAGTCAGGTTCGGTTCAAGTAATGCACGTATACATCATAACAAACACGTATGCACGTAAACAGTCAACACATTAAATACACCACTTGTGCGATTCGGATGGTTGGGCCAAAGAGCTTGTGCGAGCCCAACCATCTTGTGCGATTACATGACTAAGCCCAATCTATACCCGGCCCATCATAGACATAAACAGTTTAAACATTCACGGCCCAAATAATTAACACACGAATAACATTGTGCGATCCAGCTGGTCTTGTACGATCCAGCTGGGTTGTGCGGTTGGAATGTGGGCTTGTGCGACTGAACATTTGGGCTGCCCAGCCCAACAGTCTTAACAATATCCAACATAGGTGTGTGGCCCAACACCTTGTGCGATCCACACCAGCTTGTGCGATCCACCAGGTGTTGTGCGATCAGGCAAGACTAAAAGTATTGTGCGTTTGGCCTTATGCGATCAGATCAGTTGTGCGATTGATCTGTTTGTACGTGTGGGCATCTTGTGCGAACAAGATGCATTGTGCGATTGGTTTTTAAATTTCCGAGAATCATGCATTCGGTTACAGGCATTTACACAAATCAATTAACATAATTGGTTTCCATGTTTAACACTTATCAATTAACAACTAACCCCTTTCGTAACATGGTAATTATCGATCAAACAGGATTTTTAGCATCATATTCACTTAAACCCTATGAACCCTAATCAAATCAACATGAATAATGCATCAAATCCCTAAAACATATTAGCATAAATCCTGAATTGTTAACATATATCTGTTCTCAAATCATCATATACACAATCCGATTTATTAACATCTTCACATAACCCGATTACATAATAATTATATCATCATTCAAGATCCTAGCACATGATTATCCATCCATATAATTCACATCTCATCCGATTACAATCATTCGGTAAACAATCAATTAGCATGAATACGAGCAATACCACATGAACCATACATGAACACAATCAAAGATATACTAACCGAATTTGAGAAGAAGCAAGGGTGATCCGAGTATGGAATGATCTTGCCGTCGGGTTCAAGCAAAACGAGAGAGAAAGAGAAGTCGTCTAGGGTTGTGTGTAGATTGTTTGGTAAAAAGTGGGATAGTAAACACCTCCCAAGTGTATACGAGTAGGGGAGTGGGCCGACCTAAACATGGGCTACCGTCCCAATATCCAGTTACAACCTTTACGGCCCAAGAGGGCTTGTGCGAGTGTGAATGTTGTGTGGTTCGGGTTGCGTAGTGTTGTGCGGTTCAATGCATACATACAATCATGCAATCCACGTTACACATAATGCACATAAACAAAACATTCATTAACTCAAAGTATCATATAGGCACATAATGTTACATCAAAATAAGTCTAAAGTTCGAGTTGTCACATTATCCCCAACTAAAAAGAAATTTCGTCCCGAAATTTGGTATGCACTCACTGGGGAAGCTAGGTAAGTTCAATCGTTCACTGGTTTTCCTGGGGTGTCACATCCTCCCCCCGTTGATCTGGAATTTCGTCCCGAAATTCCGAAGTAGTAGCTTCAGCCTCAGTAGTGGTTGCATTGGTTCCGAATAACTGGGGGTACTTTTCTGTCATCCTATCTTCGCGTTCCCAGGTGTACTCTGGGCCACGTTTGGAGTTCCAACGAACTCAAACAAGAAGGATTCTCTTGTTTTTGAGGACCTTCACATCCCGGTCCGTGATTTCAACTGGTTCCTCGACGAACTGCAACCGCTCGTCGATAGTGAGTTCCTTAAAAGGAATGATGAGGGTTTCATCTGATAGGCACTTCTTTAGGTTCGACACATGAAAGACATTGTGAACTGCACCGAGTTCAGTTGGTAGGTTTAGCTTGTAGGCCACTTTGCCTATTTTCTCAATGATTTCGAACGGTCCGACGTACCGCGGATTTAGTTTGCCCCGTTTACCAAAACGAACCACACCCTTCCAGGGTGAGACTTTAAGTAAAACCCGGTCCCCGACCTGAAATTCCAATGGCTTTCTACGCTTATCCGCGTAGGCTTTCTGACGGTCGCGTGCTGCCGCCATGCGTTGTCGTATCTGTGCAATCTTTTCTGTGGCGTCCACTACAATCTCTGGACCCGTAATCTGACTATCCCCCACCTCTGCCCAACAGAGAGGTGACCGGCATTTACGTCCGTACAATGCCTCGAATGGAGCGGCTTGTATGCTGGTGTGATAACTATTATTATACGAGAACTCCACCAAAGGGAGGTGCTTTTCCCAGCCGTTGCCGAAATCGATAACACATGCCCGAAGCATGTCTTCAAGAGTTTGAATCGTTCGCTCAGACTGCCCATCCGTCTGAGGATGATATGCTGTGCTCATGTCTAATCGTGAGCCGAAAGATTTGTGCATTGCTTGCCATAGTTCTGACGTGAATCGTGCATCACGATCCGAAATGATGGATGTGGGCACTCCGTGCCTCGAAACAACTTCTTTAACATAAACGTCTGCGAGAGTGGAGAACTTATCCATTTCCTTTATAGCCAGGAAATGTGCAGACTTGGTGAGTCGATCCACGATCACCCATATAGTATCATTCCCACGCTGGGATCTAGGTAGGCCTGTAACGAAATCCATGGAAATTTCTTCCCATTTCCATTGAGGTATCCTAGGCTGCTGAAGTAGGCCCGCTGGTTTCTGGTATTCAACCTTGACTCTCGCACAGGTCAAGCACTTGCCAACGTAAGTAGCGATGTGGGCCTTCATGCTAGGCCACCAATAAGTAGTTCTGATGTCG
The DNA here is from genome assembly GCF_002127325.2 of Helianthus annuus. Taxonomy (NCBI): domain Eukaryota; kingdom Viridiplantae; phylum Streptophyta; class Magnoliopsida; order Asterales; family Asteraceae; genus Helianthus; species Helianthus annuus. Next base: position 117,161,029 of record NC_035447.2, on the reverse strand, counting down.
TGGTACATTTTGTCCGACCCTGGGTGTACCGAGTAACGAGACTTGTGAGCTTCGTCCATCACAAGTTCGCGTAGACCGCCATAAAGTGGGACCCAAATACGCCCCGTTACATAGTAGGCACCGTCTGCCTTCTGTTCCATCCGTTGTCGTGAGCCACGTAAGGCTTCAGCTTTGACATTTTCAGGTTTCAATGCTTCTACCTGAGCATTTCGTATCTGTGCTGGAAGGCTAGACTGAATCGTAAGTTGTAGCGCTCGCACGCGCCGTGGTAAAGTGTCTTTCCGACTGAGGGCGTCAGCCACAACATTGGCTTTGCGTGGATGGTACTTGATGGCGCATTCGTAATCGTTCAGTAGTTCAACCCATCGCCGCTGACGCATGTTCAAATCCTTCTGCTTAAGGATATGCTCGAGACTCCTGTGATCGGTGTAAATCGTGCACCTGGTACCGTACAGGTAGTGTCGCCATATCTTAAGCGCGAAAACAACAGCTCCCAGCTCTAAATCGTGCGTCGTGTAGTTCCGTTCGTGAATCTTAAGCTGGCGCGAAGCATAAGCAATAACCTTGTCGCGCTGCATTAACACACATCCAAGTCCCCGAATGGATGCATCATAGTATACTACGAAATCATCCGTGCCCTCAGGCAAGGAGAGGATAGGTGCACTGCAAAGTCTATCCTTTAGGTGCTGAAAAGCAGTCTCCTGGGGTTCTCCCCAGCGATAGGTGACACCCTTCTGTGTCAGTAGCGTAAGTGGCTGAGCAATCTTTGAGAAATCCTTGATAAACCGTCTGTAGTAACCCGCCAAACCCAAGAATTGGCGTATTTCCGTTGGCGTACGTGGTGCAGGCCAGTTTCTGATCGAGTCTACCTTGGATGGATCAACATGGATCCCATCCTTGTTCACTACATGGCCTAGAAAGTGGACTTCATGAAGCCAGAAGTCGCATTTCGAAAACTTAGCGTACAGCTGTTCCTTCTGTAGGAGTTCCAAAATAAGACGTAAGTGCTGCTCGTGTTCCTCCTGACTCTTGGAGTAAATCAGAATGTCGTCGATGAAGACAATGACAAACTTGTCAAGATAGGGTTTGCACACCCTGTTCATAAGGTCCATAAATACGGCAGGCGCGCTCGTCAACCCGAACGGCATGACAAGAAACTCGTAGTGACCGTAGCGAGTTCTGAATGCGGTTTTGGAGACGTCCTCATCCCGGACTCTCAGCTGATGATAACCAGACCTCAAGTCTATCTTCGAATAGTAACACGACCCTTGCAACTGGTCGAATAAGTCGTCTATACGTGGAAGAGGATAACGGTTCTTCACCGTCACCTTGTTGAGTTCACGGTAGTCGATGCACATCCTGAAGGTGCCATCCTTCTTTTTCACGAAAAGTACTGGAGCTCCCCAAGGCGAAGAGCTTGGTCGAATGAAGCCCTTTTCCAAGAGCTCCTGTAGCTGCTTTGACAATTCTTCCAATTCTGATGGAGCTAGACGATATGGTGCGCGAGCTATGGGTGCTGCTCCTGGAGCGAGCTCGATTTGAAATTCGACCTGACGATAAGGCGGTAAGCCAGGTAAGTCTTCAGGAAACACCTGAGGGTAGTCGCGAACAATTGGAATATCCTCCAATTTCTTTTCCTTTGCTGATGCGTCTGTAACGAGTGCCAAGATTGCGGTGTGTCCCTTCCGCAGACACTTCTGAGCCTTCAAGAAAGAGATGATGCCTACCACTGCACCACTCTTGTCACCCTGAACTTCGAGAGGTTCTTGACCAGTACGGGAAATGCGAATGATCTTCTCACTACATAAGATCTCTGCCTGATGTTGGGATAACCAATCCATCCCAATAACGATATCAAAACTTCCCAAGACTATGGGAATAAGGTCGATCGAGAATGTCTGACCGGCTAAGACGATACTACAACCCCTGACTATCTGCGTGGCTTCTAAACTCTTACCATTAGCTAGTTCTACGACGTGTTTGTTGTTTAGGGGTGTTGATGTACGTTTTAACAATTTACTGGCTTTCACAGAAATATAACTTGTATCCGCGCCCGAATCAAATAAAACAGTAACATAAATATTGTCGAGGAGAAACTTACCCATAACTACGTTGGGATCGTTCACTGCGTCGCCTCGACCTAGTACGAATGCACGACCCCTTGCCTCGTTGCCGTTGTTGTTTCCCCCGTTGTTGTTGTTGCCATTGCCCTGATTGTTATGGTTGTTGTTGTGGTTCCTGTTTAGCTGAGGACAGTGCCTCTTGAAGTGACCTTCTGCCCCACACTGAAAACATACTTTGTTGCCCTGTTGCTGATTCTGCTGTGCCTGTGGCTGCTGCTGGTTCTGGTTCGCAGGACGAGGGCTTCTACAATCCTTAGCCTCATGACCCATCTTGAGGCATCTTTGACAGCGACCCTTGTTACACTGGCCACCGTGGTGTCTGCCGCAGTTGTTGCACTTTGGGAGGTTCCCTCGATATCCGCCCTGCCTGTGGTTGCCTGAAGAGTGTTGACTGGGACTCTGATAACTGTCAGTCTTTCGCTGCTGGGCCTGAGACTGAACTGAAGCTGATCCCTTGCTGGAATCTCCATCCCATTTTCTCTTACTGTCACTGGGGGTAGTAGGAGTAGCTGAAGTAGTAACGGTAGCAGTAGCGCTGATACGTTTAGGCAGTTTGTTCTGATCCACTGCCTGGTCTGTGATGCGGTGAGCGAGGCGTTGAATATCCTAAATGTTATCAAGATTAGCCGAAGTAACATGGCTCTGGATCTCTGGCGCCAACCCCTTGAGATACAACTCAATGCGCTTAATCGGAGGGTCCACCATAGTTGGACACAGTACGGCCAGTTCGTTTGACCTTTTGGTGTAAGCTTCAATTTCCGATCCAGTCATCTTCAGATGGTAAAACTCATCCTCCAGCTTATGGATGTCTTCCCGGGTACAATACTCCCTCTTGATCAGTTCCTTGAATTCGTTCCAGGGTGTGGCGTTAGCAGCTGCCAACCCTAAGATCTGAACTTGGGCGTTCCACCAAGTTAGTGCTATTCCTTCTAGCGCGCTAGTGGCGTATTTCACCCTGCGAGCCTCAGGGCATTCACACATCTCGAACACAGACTCGAGCTTTTCAAACCAGTGGAGGAGTCCAACTGCCCCCTCTGTGCCACTGAAAGTACTTGGACGACAGTCCATGAAGTTCTTGAAAGTGCAGACAGGTTGCTGCGCGTGTTGACCTATTGTGTATGAATAGGACGAGATTAAATACGAGAGTTAATGCAGGATCTAAGGATCCTAGTATGAGTCCATACTGCAGGGTATACTACCTGCTTGAGCAGCTGCAAGTGCCGCAGCAACTTGAGCTTGAACGAGAGCCTCTAGCTGGGCTTGAGTCATGTTGATTCGTCCAGACATGATCTTCATAGTAAAAGTAACGTAAGTGAGGGTGGTTCGCGAGTAGGGCGATGACAGAAAAGCGTAAGCACGTAGGTATTCTCATGTAATAAAGTCATGTGTATCTAAACGTAATGCGAGCAAAGTTCTATATAGTTCTAGCATACAGGCAATAAACATAACCTTATTACCTAGGATGTCGAGTCTTGCACGTGGAGCGAAGCGTCGTTGTGGATCGTTGAGAGCACTGTTCTGGTTTTAATAAAATCATTTTCCCATATTAAAACCAAGTTCTCTATAACCAATGGCTCTGATACCAATCTGTCACACCCCCAAAATCCACCTGCGGAGTATCACCGCTTGGGAGCGTGACTGACCAGGATCAAGCCACCAATCATATTGAACATGTAGTTAAATAGTAAAAGTTATCCATCAATACGAAAGGTGTTTATCAAAACCAACATAAGTAATGTAGCGGAAGCAATTATATAAAACCCAACATAAGTATTAATGTTGAAATGTCATAAGTGTTTAATAAGTAATCACGATCCATCTGCCCACAACGACCTGCTCCTCCTTGTGCAAGCTCCGTTAGTACCTAAGGTCCTGCAAGGCATGCAGCAGAGAGTCAACAACTAGTTGAGCGAGTTCACAGAAAGTAAATGCGTAACAGTAAGTTCATGAGTATCAAGTGGCTCTACTGGGCCAGTACAGGTTTCTATTGGTGGGGGCTTCCCAAACATTAATCCACTAGACTATGCGTAACCATAAGTGTTCTTCACAGCCGAGAACAGTAATACGTACAAGTTTACGTAGGATTTACGTAAGTATCCTTCACAACCGAGGATAGGGTACGTGGGGGTTTACATAGGTTTTACGTAAGTGCCTGACACAACCGAGGCAGTAGTGAGTATCCGTTCACGCAGGTTTTACGTGAGTATCCTTCACAACCGAGGATAGTGAGTAACTTAGTTATACGTAGGTTTTACGTATGTGTCCTGCACAACCGAGGACGATGGTATGGTAGTCTAGTAACAGTGTCCGTATGAGTCTATTCAACCTTATCCTTATCAATCCCATTCCCAACACCCCGGGAATCCCATGCCTTGGTAAGAGTGTGAACTCACCTTGGTTTGCTCGGCAGATACACAATTAAAAGACTCTTGAACTAACAGTGGTCAACCACGTCCTAACAGGGTTACCATACAAGTCAGGTTCGGTTCAAGTAATGCACGTATACATCATAACAAACACGTATGCACGTAAACAGTCAACACATTAAATACACCACTTGTGCGATTCGGATGGTTGGGCCAAAGAGCTTGTGCGAGCCCTACCATCTTGTGCGATTACATGACTAAGCCCAATCTATACCCGGCCCATCATAGACATAAACAATTTAAACATTCACGGCCCAAATAATTAACATACGAATAACATTGTGCGATCCAGCTGGTCTTGTACGATCCAGCTGGGTTGCGCGGTTGGAATGTGGGCTTGTGCGACTGAACATTTGGGCTGCCCAGCCCAACAGTCTTAACAATATCCAACATAGGTGTGTGGCCCAACACCTTGTGCGATCCACACCAGCTTGTGCGATCCACCAGGTGTTGTGCGATCAGGCAAGACTAAAAGTATTGTGCGTTTGGCCTTATGCGATCAGATCAGTTGTGCGATTGATCTGTTTGTACGTGTGGGCATCTTGTGCGAACAAGATGCATTGTGCGATTGGTTTTTAAATTTCCGAGAATCATGCATTCGGTTACAGGCATTTACACAAATCAATTAACATAATTGGTTTCCATGTTTAACACTTATCAATTAACAACTAACCCCTTTCGTAACATGGTAATTATCGATCAAACAGGATTTTTAGCATCATATTCACTTTAACCCTATGAACCCTAATCAAATCAACATGAATAATGCATCAAATCCCTAAAACATATTAGCATAAATCCTGAATTGTTAACATATATCCGTTCTCAAATCATCATATACACAATCCGATTTATTAACATCTTCACATAACCCAATTACATAATAATTATATCATCATTCAAGATCCTAGCACATGATTATCCATCCATATAATTCACATCTCATCCGATTACAATCATTCGGTAAACAATCAATTAGCATGAATACGAGCAATACCACATGAACCATACATGAACACAATCAAAGATATACTAACCGAATTAGAGAAGAAGCAAGGGTGATCCGAGTATGGAATGATCTTGCCGTCGGGTTCAAGCAAAACGAGAGAGAAAGAGAAGTCGTCTAGGGTTGTGTGTAGATTGTTTGGTAAAAAGTGGGATAGTAAACACCTCCCAAGTGTATACGAGTAGGGGAGTGGGCCGACCTAAACATGGGCTACCGTCCCAATATCCAGTTACAACCTTTACGGCCCAAGAGGGCTTGTGCGAGTGTGAATGTTGTGTGGTTCGGGTTGCCTAGTGTTGTGCGGTTCAATGCATACATACAATCATGCAATCCACGTTACACATAATGCACATAAACAAAATATTCATTAACTCAAAGTATCATATAGGCACATAATGTTACATCAAAATAAGTCTAAAGTTCGAGTTGTCACATTATCCCCAACTAAAAAGAAATTTCGTCCCGAAATTTGGTATGCACTCACTGGGGAAGCTAGGTATGTTCAATCGTTCACTGGTTTTCCTGGGGTGTCACACACTTTATACAAAAGAGACGAGTTTACCAAAATAGGCGTGAAACCCGCAATTTGGTGAACGACTCTCATTCCGCTTATTCTTATTTTGCACGAAATTTTGCCATTAAGCTAGGAGTGAAATCCACATCTTAATGGTAAATTTCCAATTCAAACTCTAGTGGACCATCGTTAAAGTGTCGAAATTAAATTTTGACCCGACGAGTACCAACCACATTAGGGTACGAAATCGTCAAGTTAGGGGTGAAACCCGTATCTTGTCGATTAAGTCCCTTTCCTGGATTTTCAATCTCGCCAAAGTTTCGATTGTCTCAATCGATTAAAGACGTGTAGTAACTGGAAGGGTAAGATACCGTTAATCGCTTCTCGACGAGAATATCTTTCCTATAGGCCAAAGCATGTTTCTCTCATTCGAAAGGACTTTCGATTCACTTTGGAATAGTCGACGTTTCTCTACCCGAAACAATCCTATATTTTATGAGCCTCACTTTTATGTGACTCAATTTATATGTGATTTTATACTTGTTACCTCGTTCGTTTCAAAATTGTTACACAATTCGAATGTCTCGCGCAATAAAAAACAATAATAATTCTCTTGAACAAACTAAATTTATACTCTTTTTACGCATTCAAACGTGATTATACTTGTTGAATACTTGTTAAATTCATGCTAAATATGTGAACCATACGTGATACGTCATGCTTACATGCTTATACATGCAAAACTTATTTTGAATTTATGATCATGTCTCATCCGTTCCTTATCTTTCGATTCTTAGATGTCGTCCAACGCCGCGTCGAAGAAATCGTCAAAGAAGAGCAAGAAGAAAACCACCTCCGACTCCAAATCGAAGAAAGATTCGACATCCAACGCCATTTACGATTCCATATAAAAAAGGGATTGTATGAAATTCATGGCCAAGCAAATGGCTAAGGTCATACCCGACATTGTCAGCAGGATTCAGCCAAACACCGAGTCACCACATGGCTCTGTCGATTTGAAGGCAGAAAAACCCAAACCAACGTTTCAATTCAAGCAATTCATGGCTTGTAAACCCTTGGAGTTTACAAGAAAAGATGGCGCCACCGCCATGATTTATTGGTTCGACGCGATCGAGCTTACCTTCTTGCAAAGTGCGTGTCCTGATGACCTACGAACCTTAAATGCAACTAGAGTTTTCCGTTCGAGGGCACTCGAATGGTGGACCACCGGACGCAACAAGAGGGGAAACGATACTGCACATGCCTTACCTTGGGACGAGCTTAAGCAGCTTATGAAATACCACTTCTGTCCTCCTCATGAACTCCAAAAGTTGGAGAACGAATTTTGGAACCTAACACAGAAGGGGAGCGACATGGATGGTCTGATTATGCGTTTCAAACAGCTTAGTGTCCTTAGCCTGGACAGGTCGACTCCGTCCCCACAATCATAGCCAAGTTCATTCGCTGTGTTGCACCATCCTTGGTTAACCATGTTGCCTCTGGTTGCCCTAAAACCATAGAGGAAGCCTCTAGCATAGCCACTAAACTTAACAACAATTGCGTGCTTCATGGAACCTATGACAAGGTTGTAACGAAGAGTGCGCACCAAGCCACAACCGATATCGCCGCCGTTGAACCCTCACCTTCTCAACCATCCAAGAAAAACCGAGGCAAGAAACAGAAGGCTTCAAGCCAAAATTGTGCGGTCGTCACTCCGCCAAACTCTCAACCTTTACAAGCAGTAGCCGCCGTTACCCCCGCAAACACCGAACTACCAAATTGAGCCTACACTGGATCTCATCCCCATTGTACTACCTGTTTGTACCATCATCCTACCAATGCACCATGCCGCAAATGCGCCAGCTGCCATAGGTTTGGGCATTTTGCCGATCGATGTCGCAACATCCCTCAACCCCAAAACAACCAACCTCAAGCTATTGTTGCCAACCCTGCTCCGAACCAGGTTCAACCTCAAGCTGCTCCTGTGCGAGCATGCTTCAAGTGTGGTGATCTCAATCACTTAGCCAACGTGTGTCTCCAGCGTAATCAGCCTCAACAACAACAACAGCAGCAACCACAACAGCAGCCTCAACAGCAAGCTCGAGGCCGAACGTTTGTTATCACCGCCGCTTAGGCTCAAAATGCAAACGACGTCATTACTGGTACGTTTCTTGTGAACCATGTTTATGCTTCTTGTTTATTTGATACTGGCGTCGATAAAAGTTTTGTGTCGTTAGAATTCAAACCTTTGCTTAAGTGTAAACACTCTAAGTTGCCAAGATCTTTCGCTGTCGAAGTCGCTAATGGTAAATCCGTCGCTGTCGATTCCGTTCTCTCTAAGTGTCCTTGATTCTCAACGATCATACATTCTCAATCAATCTTATACCAATGCAAATGGGTAGCTTTGACATTATAGTTGGCATGGATTGGCTTAGGCGAGTTCGTGCTGAAGTTGTTTGTTCTGAAAAGTTTATCCGCCTTCCCCTTCCAAACGGTGATTCCTTGCACATCTATGGCGAGAAACCTTCTCAAGGTCTCAAACTTATGTCGTGTATTCAAGCGAACAAGTGCTTGCGCAAGGGTACCTTCGCCTTTGTCACACCCCCAAAATCCACCTGCGGATAACACCCGCTTCGAGGGCGTGACTGACCAGGATCCAGCCACCAATTATACTGAATAACTAAATTGATAACGAAAGTAATACTTACTAACCATAAGATTAGCAAATATCAAGTTCAGAGTTTAAGGTTTCAAGTTTAAACAGTAACAAGTAGCGGAAGCATAATTAAATAGTTTTAAACAGTGCTCATAAGGTAAGCATAATAAATGCCCAACACACGGGCAGACGACCACTACACATCCCAAGTAGCTGCTCCAGTCACTGGCCACCTGCAAAGCATGCAGTAAAGGGGTCAACAATAATGCTGAGTGAGTTCACTAGTTGTCCAGTTTTAATTACCAAAAACTTGTTGCACCAGTTAATTTACCCGTTTATACATGCCATGGGGAGCTACCCCAAAAGTTAGCGACTAAACTGTTTTTCCAATACCGAACACTAGGTAACCGTTTGCGTTTCCGCAGGATGCCCCGATGTCAATGTTCTATCATCATTGACGGATGCCTGAGTACATTAGTTCACGACCGATCCCATACCATGGCACGGTGTGAGGCTGGTAAGACCTAAATAGCGCTATCAACTAATAACCCGTTCGCCTGGCACCGGCGACTAATCGGTATTATGTAGTAGGGACTTGAGTGATAGAGTTGCGTTTAGTGCCGTTGGTTGCATTCCGTATAAACAGTAATTAACTAAAAAGGGTTTCCCAATACAAGGGAAGATAAAGTAAGTTTGTTCCCAATAACTAGGGAAGGAATGTAGACGGTATCCCCTTTACAAGGGGATAGGGTTGTTTTAGTCTCGTGTCCCAAACCACCGGGACGCATGCTTTTAAGTTGTGAACTCACCTTGGGTTGCTCGGTATGATACGTTACTTGGTTAAGTATGTTGGTCACCACGTCCTAACATGGTTACCAAGTATGGGTCAAGTCGGGTACGGGTAAACACATAGCGAACACGTATGGCAATACATATAGCAAACACGTATAACATGCGAATACACAAATAGTTGGGGTATTGGGCCTAAACAGTAACAGTTACACAAGCAGTCCAGTTAACAGACAATCCAACAAGTTCTTTGGCCCAATAACAGCCCAGTCGAGACAGAGGTGACTCGCAACCAAGGTTGCGACTCGCAACCGAGGTCTCGGTTCGTCATGCTTTGGTTACGACTCGCAATCAGAGATTCCGACTCGCAACCGGCGGTTCCGACAAAGCAGTTGTGGTTACGACTCGCAATCGGATCGATACGCGTTGATTACGACTCGCAACCGGGAGGTCTCGACAAATCTTGCTGTGGTTTCGAGTAGCAACCAAAGGTTGCGACTCGCAACCGTGATTACGTGCACATAAAACAGTTTCTAGAACCTGCAAAACAGTACTAGCCAATAGGATTTCATTTTCATGAGAATTATGTACTATACCCACTAAACATGTTTGTTTGTCTATAATGTGCACAAAACAGATCAAAAACCATAATATTTGAATGTTCATAACATCTTCATACATGTTCTTCATTTATTCAAACAATGTTCAAACAATATTCAAAACCACATTCATCATTTATAACCCAAAATCATGCCTAAAGTCCCCGACCCGAGCCCTTAATATCAATCGGACAATAAACAAAGAAGACCATTCAACCTAAACAATATAACATATCCTCTTATTAGTAACATGAATCACATAGCTAGCACTTAGTCCGAAACATATAACCGATCTAACCAAACATCATAACAACCGGAAAAACACTCTATTTTGTCTAGCAAGAACAACAACAACAACAATAATCAAGCATCATTTAGTAACAAGCAAATATAAACAACATCATCATCACTAACCGGTTCAAGAGTGACACAAAGGTGTTCAAGTTGGTGATGGATTGAAGCCTTCGAGTGATGATTCCAAGCTAATCCAAAGGGTGCTCTTGTTGGTCGGATCCGAGAAGGAGAAGGAAAGGAGAGGAAGGTGATTCTTTGAGGGTTTTAGGGTTTTAGTGAGAGAGATGAGAGGAGAGTGTTGTGAGATTTGTAAAAATGGCTAAGGGAGGGGTGGGTTGGTTTATATAGGATTTCGAGTGGGTTAGGGTTGCTTCCGGGTGACAAGGCCCAACCGGCCCATTGCTACTGTTCACTCGAGACCGTGGTCTCGAGTCGGGTTCTTAGAGGTCTCGGCCTACACATATATAACACACACTCATACCTATATATGTATATACATATCATACATACACACAAAGCAAGGATCACATAGAACATCAAAACAATACACAACTTTTTTTTTTCATTTAATAGTATACGTACACACATGTTACATCGAAAGATTGTCCGGGAAATTCCGAAGTGTCACATTATCCCCAAGTTTTAGGAACTTTCGTCCCGAAAGTTAAGGCAGCCACTGTCAAGCTAGTGTAAGTAAAAGCGTCTCAACGGGGTGTCACATCATCCCCCCGTTAGTTTGGAATTTCGTCCCGAAATTCGTTCGTAGCTTCAGTGCTGGGGTTTTCGTTTGGGAACAACTGGGGATACTTGTGCTTCATCTGGTCTTCCCGCTCCCAGGTATACTCTGGGCCACGCCGCGAGTTCCAACGGACTCGTACAAGAGGTATCTGGCTACGTTTGAGGATTTTGATCTCTCGATCAGTGATCTCAATTGGTTCCTCAGTAAAGTGTAGTTGTTCGTCAATCGTTAGTTCCTTAAAAGGAATCACAAGTGTTTCATCCGACAAACACTTCTTCAGGTTGGATACGTGGAAACGTTATGTACCGCACTCAGTTCTTCAGGCAGGTTCAATCTATAAGCAACCTTACCGATCTTCTCGGTAATTTCGAATGGTCCGATATATCGCGGATTAAGCTTGCCCCGTTTACCAAAGCGGACCACACCCTTCCAGGGTGAGACTTTAAGTAGAACCCGGTCACCGACCTGGAATTCCAATGGTTTCCTACGCTTATCAGCGTAGCTCTTCTGACGGTCACGAGCTGCCGCCATGCGTTGTCTGATCTGGGTAATCTTTTCCGTTGTATCTACCACCATCTCTGGGCCCGTGATTTGACTATCACCGATTTCTGCCCAGCAGAGAGGTGACCGGCATTTACGACCGTACAATGCCTCAAAAGGTGCTGCCTGAATACTAGTGTGGTAGCTGTTGTTGTATGAGAACTCTACTAACGGTAGATGCTTCTCCCAGTTCTTGCCAAAATCGATCACACACGCTCTAAGCATGTCTTCTAGAGTCTGGATGGTACGTTCGGACTGTCCATCCGTTTGCGGGTGATAAGCAGTGCTCATGTCCAAACGTGAGCCAAAGCATTTGTGCACAGCTTGCCACAATTCCGAAGTAAATCGAGCGTCTCGGTCTGAAATAATTGAGGTTGGCACTCCGTGCCTCGACACTACTTCCTTTAAGTAAATCTCCGCCAGGGTAGAAAACTTGTCTGTTTCCTTAATAGCCAGAAAGTGCGCGGACTTGGTCAATCGATCTACGATTACCCAAATAGTATCATTTCCGCGTTGAGACCTAGGTAGCCCTGTAACAAAATCCATGGAAATTTGCTCCCATTTCCATTTCGGGATTTCTGGTTGTTGGAGTAGGCCTGCCGGCTTCTGGTATTCTGTCTTGACTCTCGCGCAAGTCAAGCATTTGCTGACGTATGTTGCTATGTGGGCCTTCATACCAGGCCACCAATACGTAGTCTTCAAGTCGTGGTACATCTTGTCCGAACCAGGATGTACTGAGTAGCGGGACTTGTGGGCTTCGTTCATCACAAGTTCACGTAAATCTCCATAGAGTGGAACCCAGATACGCCCTGTTACATAGTAAGCACCATCTTCTTTCTGTTCTAGTTGCTGTCTCGATCCTCGCAGAGACTCAGCCCTGATGTTTTCCGGCTTCAATGCTTCAACTTGAGCATTTCGAATCTGGGTAGGGAGGTTAGACTGGATGGTAAGTTGCAGTGCTCGCACGCGCTTTGGTATAGTGTCCTTTCGACTGAGGGCGTCTGCCACAACATTGGCCTTGCCCGGATGGTATTTGATGGCGCATTCGTAGTCATTCAAGAGTTCGACCCATCGATGTTGTCTCATGTTCAATTCCTTTTGCCTAAAGATATGCTCGAGACTCCTGTGATCGGTGTAAATAGTGCACTTGGTACCGTACAGGTAATGTCTCCATATCTTAAGAGCAAAGATCACTGCTCCCAGTTCCAAATCATGCGTCGTGTAGTTCTTTTCATGCGTCTTGAGTTGTCGAGAGGCGTAGGCAATAACTTTCTCGCGTTGCATTAGCACGCAACCGAGCCCATGAATAGACGCATCGCAGTAAACCACAAAGTCGTCAGTGCCTTCAGGTAACGAGAGAATAGGAGCGCTACAGAGGTTATCCTTAAGTCTCTGAAAAGCAAATTCCTGCGCTTCATTCCACTTGTAGGCGACGCCTTTCTGAGTGAGTGTCGTGAGAGGTTGTGCAATCTTCGAGAATCCCTGAATGAATCTGCGGTAGTAGCCTGCCAAACCCAAAAATTGGCGAACTTCAGTGGGAGTCTTAGGCGTAGGCCAGTTCTTTATCGATTTGATCTTAGCGGGGTCGACGTGAATTCCGTTCTTATTAACTACATGGCCGAGGAAATGGACTTCTCGAAGCCAGAAGTCACATTTAGAGAATTTGGCGTACAGTTGCTCGTTGCGAAGGAGTTCCAGAATAAGACATAGGTGTTGTTCATGCTCTTCTTGACTTTTCGAATAAATCAGGATGTCGTCGATAAACACAATCACGAATTTATCGAGGTAAGGCTTACATACGCGGTTCATAAGATCCATGAACACTGCCGGCGCGTTGGTCATCCCAAAAGGCATGACGAGGAACTCGTAATGACCATAACGAGTCCTGAATGCAGTCTTGGAAATATCTTCATTACGAACTCTCAGTTGATGATAGCCTGATCGCAGGTCAATCTTAGAATAGTAGCCCGATCCTTGCAGCTGATCGAATAGGTCGTCGATGCGCGGGAGAGGGTAACGATTCTTGATGGTAACCTTGTTCAGCTCACGATAGTCGATGCACATTCGGAACGTGCCATCTTTCTTTTTGACAAAGAGTACTGGTGCTCCCCAGGGTGATGAACTAGGACGGATAAATCCTTTATCCAATAGTTCTTGTAGTTGCGTCGAGAGTTCCTTCAGTTCTGCAGGGGCTAAACGGTACGGTGCACGAGCTATGGGTGCTGCTCCGGGAGCTAGCTCGATTTGGAATTCGACCTGACGGTGGGGAGGGAGTCCGGGTAGTTCCTCAGGAAATACCTCGGGGTAATCTCGTACAACGGGAAAATCTTCAATCCTCTTTTCCTTTTCGTGGGTGTTGGTGACGAGTGCTAGGATAGCGGTGTGCCCTTTCTGCAAACACTTCTGGGCTTTTAAAAGCGAGATAATGCCTGTGACTTCTCCACCTTTGTTGCCTTTGACGATGAGGGGTTGACCAGAACGGCGAGGGAACAGCTTTCTCTTGACAGAGGATCTCAGCGCGATGTTTGGATAACCAATCCATACCAATGACAACATCGAAGCTTCCAAGTTTGACGGGGAAAAGATCGATACTAAACGTGTGGCCAGACAATTCTAGGGTGCAGTCGTGGATCATGTGCGTGGCCTCGATGTTCTTACCATTAGCTATCTCGACGATGTGCTTAGAACTTAATAATGCGGGCGAGTGCTTAAGTTTCTTACTAATGCGAAGGGACACATAACTGGCATCGGCACCGGAATCAAATAACACAGAAACATAACGATCATCAAGTAGGAACTTACCCGCCACGACGTTGGGGTCGTTCGTTGCTTCTCCAGCTCCAATTACGAAAGCTCTTCCCCTTGCATTCCCAGCATTGTTGTTCTGCTCAATGTTCCCAGCTCCCTGATTGTTGTTGCGATTCTGATTCAGTTCAGGGCAATCCTTTCGCATGTGCCCTGTTGCCCCACATTTAAAACATGCTCTATTGTTTCCCTGCTGCTGTTGCTGTTGGGGTTGTTGCTGATTCTGTCTTGCCGGGAACTGACTTCTACAATCCTTTGCTTCGTGCCCCATCTTGTGGCATCGCTGACACTGACCCTTGTTGCATGCCCCATTGTGGTGCCTGTTACACTTGTTGCACTTAGGGTAGTTTCCCCGGTAGCCACCCTGTTGCTGAGTGCCATTGTTGTTGTCAGTTTTCCTTTGCTGAGCTGGGGCTTGAGTAGGGTTAGCATCCTTGCCCTGATTTCCATCCCACTTTCGCTTGTTGTCACTTGAAGTTCCGACAGTAGCACTGATTCTTTTGGGCAACCTGCCCTCTTCCACAGCCTGATCAGTGAGTTTGTGAGCAAGTCGAACGATCGGCTGAATGGTAGTGTGGTTGGCTGAAGTTACATGGCTTCGAATTTCTGGAGCCAGACCCTTGATGTACAGTTCGATTCTTCGATACATAGGTCGAGACATGTTTGGACAAAGAGCAGCATAGTCGTTGGACAGCTTGGTGTAGGTCTCAATCTCTGACCCAACCATCTTGAGTTCATAGTACTCATTCTCCAGCTTGTGGATGTCATCCCTGTGACAGTACTCTTCCTTGATCATATCCTTGAAATCTTCCCACGCAGTAGCGTTTGCAGTCTCCAAACCAAGCATTTGAATTTGCGCCTTCCACCATGAAAGTGCGCTTCCCTCTAGAGTACCAGTAGCAAACTTCACCCAATTAGCAGGGGGACATTCGCAGACAGCGAAGACAGCTTCGACCTTCTCGATCCAGTGCAGGAGACCTATGGCACCCTCAGTGCCATTGAACGGAAGAGGCTTGCAATCCATGAAGGTCTTGAAGGTACAAACACGTGGTTGCACAGGTGCAGGCTGACCTGTTGTGAGGAGTGAAGCGAAATAGGTTTAGAGGCGAAAAGACGATATGGCGGTAGGATCTAAACATCCTAAAACATCGAGTTTACCTATAGGGTGAGCTGCGAAAGCTGCAGCCACAGTGTTGAGCAGGTTAGTGAACTGAGCCTGAGTCATGTTGACGTTTCCTCGTCCGCGTCCACTCATTGTCTTCATAACCAGAAAACATAGTATGAGTGCGTGATAGCGAGAATAAGATAGAAGAGAGAAGATGTATCTATCTAATCAGGCAGACTAGTACGTATAGCAAAACGGAAAGCATAAGACAACCAAGCAAGTAAATATGGGTCCGAGCTATGAGGTCAGATAAGTCGAGCCTTGCACTTGGAGTGTAGTGTCGTCACGAGTCACGGGTTATAGTCTGGTTTTTCTCAAAAAGATTTTTCCCCTTTTTAAAACCAAGTTCACTATAACCAATGGCTCTGATACCAATCTGTCACACCCCCAAAATCCACCTGCGGATAACACCCGCTTCGAGGGCGTGACTGACCAGGATCCAGCCACCAATTATACTGAATAACTAAATTGATAACGAAAGTAATACTTACTAACCATAAGATTAGCAAATATCAAGTTCAGAGTTTAAGGTTTCAAGTTTAAACAGTAACAAGTAGCGGAAGCATAATTAAATAGTTTTAAACAGTGTTCATAAGGTAAGCATAATAAATGCCCAACACACGGGCAGACGACCACTACACATCCCAAGTAGCTGCTCCAGTCACTGGCCACCTGCAAAGCATGCAGTAAAGGGGTCAACAATAATGCTGAGTGAGTTCACTAGTTGTCCAGTTTTAATTACCAAAAACTTGTTGCACCAGTTAATTTACCCGTTTATACATGCCATGGGGAGCTACCCCAAAAGTTAGCGACTAAACTGTTTTTCCAATACCGAACACTAGGTAACCGTTTGCGTTTCCGCAGGATGCCCCGATGTCAATGTTCTATCATCATTGACGGATGCCTGAGTACATTAGTTCACGACCGATCCCATACCATGGCACGGTGTGAGGCTGGTAAGACCTAAATAGCGCTATCAACTAATAACCCGTTCGCCTGGCACCGGCGACTAATCGGTATTATGTAGTAGGGACTTGAGTGATAGAGTTGCGTTTAGTGCCGTTGGTTGCATTCCGTATAAACAGTAATTAACTAAAAAGGGTTTCCCAATACAAGGGAAGATAAAGTAAGTTTGTTCCCAATAACTAGGGAAGGAATGTAGACGGTATCCCCTTTACAAGGGGATAGGGTTGTTTTAGTCTCGTGTCCCAAACCACCGGGACGCATGCTTTTAAGTTGTGAACTCACCTTGGGTTGCTCGGTATGATACGTTACTTGGTTAAGTATGTTGGTCACCACGTCCTAACATGGTTACCAAGTATGGGTCAAGTCGGGTACGGGTAAACACATAGCGAACACGTATGGCAATACATATAGCAAACACGTATAACATGCGAATACACAAATAGTTGGGGTATTGGGCCTAAACAGTAACAGTTACACAAGCAGTCCAGTTAACAGACAATCCAACAAGTTCTTTGGCCTAATAACAGCCCAGTCGAGACAGAGGTGACTCGCAACCAAGGTTGCGACTCGCAACCGAGGTCTCGGTTCGTCATGCTTTGGTTACGACTCGCAATCAGAGATTCCGACTCGCAACCGGCGGTTCCGACAAAGCAGTTGTGGTTACGACTCGCAATCGGATCGATACGCGTTGATTACGACTCGCAACCGGGAGGTCTCGACAAATCCTGCTGTGGTTTCGAGTAGCAACCAAAGGTTGCGACTCGCAACCGTGATTACGTGCACATAAAACAGTTTCTAGAACCTGCAAAACAGTACTAGCCAATAGGATTTCATTTTCATGAGAATTATGTACTATACCCACTAAACATGTTTGTTTGTCTATAATGTGCACAAAACAGATCAAAAACCATAATATTTGAATGTTCATAACATCTTCATACATGTTCTTCATTTATTCAAACAATGTTCAAACAATATTCAAAACCACATTCATCATTTATAACCCAAAATCATGCCTAAAGTCCCCGACCCGAGCCCTTAATATCAATCGGACAATAAACAAAGAAGACCATTCAACCTAAACAATATAACATATCCTCTTATTAGTAACATGAATCACATAGCTAGCACTTAGTCCGAAACATATAACCGATCTAACCAAACATCATAACAACCGGAAAAACACTCTATTTTGTCTAGCAAGAACAACAACAACAACAATAATCAAGCATCATTTAGTAACAAGCAAATATAAACAACATCATCATCACTAACCGGTTCAAGAGTGACACAAAGGTGTTCAAGTTGGTGATGGATTGAAGCCTTCGAGTGATGATTCCAAGCTAATCCAAAGGGTGCTCTTGTTGGTCGGATCCGAGAAGGAGAAGGAAAGGAGAGGAAGGTGATTCTTTGAGGGTTTTAGGGTTTTAGTGAGAGAGATGAGAGGAGGGTGTTGTGAGATTTGTAAAAATGGCTAAGGGAGGGGTGGGTTGGTTTATATAGGATTTCGAGTGGGTTAGGGTTGCTTCCGGGTGACAAGGCCCAACCGGCCCATTGCTACTGTTCACTCGAGACCGTGGTCTCGAGTCGGGTTCTTAGAGGTCTCGGCCTACACATATATAACACACACTCATACCTATATATGTATATACATATCATACATACACACAAAGCAAGGATCACATAGAACATCAAAACAATACACAACTTTTTTTTTTCATTTAATAGTATACGTACACACATGTTACATCGAAAGATTGTCCGGGAAATTCCGAAGTGTCACAGCCTTTCTCGCCCACATTGTGGAAAAGAAGGACAAAGGCCCAAGTCTAAGCGATGTTCCCGTCGTACGTGATTTTCCTGATGTGTTTTCCGACGATCTTCCTGGTCCGCCTCCTGCTCGTTCTGTCGACTTTCGCATCGATTTGGTGCCTGGCGCTACGTCTGTCGCTAAGTCTCCTTACCATTTAGCACCCTCTGAGATGCAAGAGCTCTCGAGTCAACTTTAAGAGCTTCTTGATAAAGGCTTTATACGCCCTACTACATCTCCTTGGGGCGCTCCCGTTTTGTTCATCAAAAAAAGAAAGATGGGTCATTCTGAATGTGTATTGACTATCGTGAGCTCAACAAGCTTACTGTCAAGAATAGATACCATCTTCCTCGCATCGATGATCTCTTCGATCAATTGCAAGGCGCGACCTGCTTTTCAAAGATCGATCTTCGTTCTGGGTACCATTAACTTCGAGTCCTCGAAGAAGATATACCTAAGACCGCCTTTTGAACGCGTTATGGTCATTACGAGTTCGTGGTCATGCCCTTTGGTTTGACCAACGCACCTACTGTATTCATGGATTTGATGAACCGCGTGTGTAAAGCTTACTTGGACCGTTTCGTGATCGTCTTCATCGACGATATTCTTATCTATTCCAAGACTCAAGGAGAGCATGAACGACACTTGCGTCTTATCCTTCAACTTCTTCGTACCGAACGTCTATACGCCAAATTCTCCAAGTGCGAATTTTGGTTAAAAGAGGTTCAATTCCTTGGTCATACTGTCAACGAACTTGGTATTCACGTTGATCCCACTAAAATTGAAGCTGTGAAGAATTGGATTGCACCTAAGTCTCCGTCTGAAATCCGTTCATTTCTTGGTCTTGCTGATTATTATCGTCGCTTTATCTCCAACTTCTCTAAGATCGCTGTTCCTTTAACCTCTTTGACTAAGAGAGACCTTTTGTTTGGGGTCCCGAACAAGAGGAATCTTTTCAAATGCTCAAGGACATGCTTTGCAATGCTCCTATTCTCGCGCTTCCCGATGGTAACGACGACTTCGTCGTGTATTGCGATGCCTCAAACCTTGGCCTTAGTTGTGTCCTTATGCAACGTGACAAGGTTATCGGTTACGCGTCGAGGCAACTCAAGATACATGAGAAAACTACACTACTCATGACCTTGAACTTGGCACAGTTGTTTTTGCGTTGAAGATTTGGCGACACTATCTTTATGGTACTAAGTGTGTGGTCTTCACCAACCATAAGAGCCTTCAACATATCTTCAACCAAAAGGAACTGAACATGCGTCAACGTCGTTGGGTGGAAATGTTAAACGACTTCGACTGCGAAATTCGCTACCATCCAGGTAAAGCGAATGTAGTAGCCGACGCTCTTAGTCGTAAAACTCATGTGAAGAGTATTCGTTGTCTCCAACTTGTTAACGATCTTCAAAACCGTATTTGCGAAGTTTAATACGCCTCTATTAACGAAGGTAGTCTTTCCATTGAGATACGATGTGGTGTTGAAAAAGATCTTGTGTCTAAATCTGATGGTATTCTATACTATCTCAATCGTATCTGGATTCCTAATCGTGATAACCTTTGATACTTTCTGATGAAGGAGGCACACAAATCGAGATATTCCATTCACCCGGGTGCTGATAAGATGTACCAAGATATGCGTGTGTCCTATTGGTGGCCTTGATTGAAGAAGGATATCGCCATCTTCGTTGCGAAATGTCTTACTTGTTCGAAGGTCAAAGCTGAACATCAACGTCCCTCTGGTTTGCTCAAATAGCCAGAAATTCCTTTATGGAAATGGGAGAGCATTGCTATGGATTTTATCACAAAGCTTTCTCGTACTTCTTCTGGTCATGGAAGTATTTGGGTGATCGTTGATCGATTGACCAAATCAGCTCATTTTCTCCCCATTCGTGAAGATTTCAAAGTCGAGAAATTGGCTAGAATCTACACTAATGAGATCATCTGTCGTCATGGTATCCCCATTGACATTATCTCTGATTGTGATGGTCGCTTTACGTCCCGTCTTTGGCAAACCTTTCAATCTGCTATGGGTACTGTTTTAAACCTTAGCACCGCCTTCCATCCTCAGTCAGACGGTCAAACCGAGCGTACTATCCAACCTTTAGAGGATATGCTTCGTTCATGCGTAATCGATTTTGGTGGCAACTAGGATTCACACTTGCCTTTGATCGAATTCTTGTACAACAATAGTTATCACGCGAGTATTCAAATGGTACCCTTCGAAGCATTGTATGGTCGCAAGTGTCGTTCGCCTATTACCCTTTGTTGTTGAATCATTTGTCGCCGACATCTTCAACACTACCAGGGTCACCAGATCAACATGTGTTCTTCCTAACCAAGTTCGTAGTTAGTCCAAAATCATAACTTTTTATGTCTAACACATTTGTTTATCTCACATGAAGCAAGATTCATGAGTTTTAGTTCCATGCACACGTAAAAATTTGATCTTTGAGCCAAAACCCCAGTTTTTACCTAAAAACCCCCAAACAACTAAAACTCAGATTTAGAGTTAGAACTTACCTGAATCTCAATGAGTTTGTTTCTCGGACGATCTGGAATCAAGGACAAACAACCTTCAAGCTTCATATCTTCCAAAAATACAACTTGACTCAAGTTCCACCCACTTTCTCGCTCTATAACCTTTGATGAAGATTATGATTATGGCTAGGGTTTTCATCTCCTTCTATTTATAGTGAGTGTTAGTGGCGGACCTACCCTTTGGCCAGGGTGGGCGGTCGCACCCCTTGAAAAAACAAATTTAGTGTATATTTTAGGCAAAAAACACGCCCGCACTCCTTGGAAATATGGTTGAACACCTCATCCGCACCCCCAGCAAATAATTTCTGGGTCCGCCACTGGTGAGTGTTCCACTCACTCCCTCTCTTTTTAGGTCCTCTCTAGAGCAATGTTTTTGTATCAAACGTCCCCCACTCCCTAAAAACTCATTTGACAGTTTAGCCAAGACGCCTACTTTCCTCGGTTGTAGGAGTGTGCATAGGTCAGTTTGGCACAAATTGAACGACAAATCAAAAATTCGGTTTTTGGGGTTTTAAAAGGTTTCTTTTGATACGGTTTATGATTTTTATTTTTCACGATGGGTTCAATCCAATTTTGGGTTTAGTTTTTTTTTCAGCTTTGCCACTTGGCTTTATAATTTGGGGGTCGAAAAATTTCGTTTTATCTTTTTATTATTCAACCCCCATCAAAAAAATTTGGGATTCGTCACGATTATAATGATCAATAGACCATCAATTTAATAAAAAAACACTTTTTATAAATATAACGTTATATAAATATTGCTGACGAAGGACGATGAATAGTAATTTTTTATAGTAATTTATAGTTTTTTGTTTTTTTTTTATTTAATATATTACAATAGTTTATTATTATATTTACTTTTAATAACATAGTTTTAATTTTTTCCCTTTTTTAAAACCATTCCTATACCATTTTTTTTAATAATTCTTTTTTTTCTTTTTTTAGAACATATATTAATTTATCAATAAATTTGATATACTTCTTTAATAATTTACGTTTATAACTTTTTTCTAAAAACTTAAGTTCGTAGTTGTGGTTGATTTTCCCTCCGACATTAAGTTTTGTTAAAAACGAAGTTGTACTCTATATAAAGTATTTATTTGGTATCATAAAACAACACGACGATAAACTAAACCGTTACAATGGTTTGGCTTTCTAAACAACATGCTTTATTTTCAAATCACGTTTCTTTTATATTATCATTTGCTTGGTTTCGCCAAAACGCACGACCTAAAAAAACTAGTTAAACTATAATGAAAATAAGTGTGATAAAAATTTTATACTTCAAATAAAGCTAATAAAATTTTCAAGTATATTAAATTATGTGAGATTAAAGATTTTGATAATACGATATTTGAAAAAAGAAATCTTAACAATTTAGGATAGTTATTTTTTTTTCTCACAATTTATAATTATGTGAGATTAAAGATTTTGATAATACGATATTGGAAAAAAGAAATCTTAACAATTTAGGATAGTTATTTTTTTTCTCACAATTTATAACATAATACTAATTAAAATTTCGTTTCTGTTTCATTTTGGTAACTAAAATAATGAAACTAACCACGCATCACCTCTTCTGCTTCGAAACAAAAAAAGTCACTGTTTATTTAATCATAAGTATATATGCACTAAAAAGGACTAGTATTTTTAGTGTGAGATGAAACTTTGAGATCAATACATTTTGGGTTTGATTCTTATAAGAGAGGTTTTTCAAATATTTATTGGGTTTTTTTCTGAATTGGTGTATAGACATTATGTCTTGTGGAGATGGATATGATCGAGTGGTTCCGCTGGTGGTACGATGATACTACAGTGGTCCGTCAGTATTTTTATGGTGTAGGAAACGTTGGGTATGTAGGATCATGTGCATGATTGTTTTTATTGTGTAAGGTACAAAACTATTTTATACGATGACTCATTGAATGATTAGGGTTCATTAATTTGAATAGTAAAAATAAAGAATAGACTTATTAAATGATTTATTCAAATTAACTTTGTACTCTTTATTCTTTTTTTCTTAATTTATAATTACTTCTCGTTAGGACCCACCATTTATTGCGAGAACCGCGAGAACTAGTGTGAACACAACCAAAAATACTTAAAAGGATCTAAAAAACACCACAAATATTTTTATAAAAATCTCTACTTTTCGCTAATAAAAAATGTTAAAACAATAAAAAAAATTTTGGATACTAAAAGTAGCGATTTTTATAAAAAAATATTATTTTTTTTGTGTGTGTTTTTTAGATTTTTTAAGTTTTTTTTAAGGTTTTTTAGGGGTATAGTTTTTAGCATTTAGCTTGGGTGTGTGTGTGAGGGGGAGGGGTGTTAGGTTTTTTTAGGTTTTTGGGGGGTTTAGTTTTTAGCATTTAGCTTGGGGGGGGGTAGGGTTTTTTTTTTTTTTTTTTTTTTTTTTTTTTGAAGGGGGGGGGGGTAGGTTTTTGGTTATTGTGGTTATATATAGGGTAAGGTTTATTTGAGAACCACTTTTATTGTGAGAATCATGAGAACAATGTGAACACACCAGAAAAACCTAACCCCCCCTCCCCCAAAAAGAAAAAAAAAAAAATCCTAAACCCCCCACCCCCAAGCTAAAATGCTAAAAACTAAACCATTAAAAAACCTAAAAAAATCTAAAAAATACACAATTTTTTTAAAATATTTTTTAGCTAAAAATCGCTACTTTTAGTAGCAATTTTTTATTTTTATTTTTTTTTAACGAAAATTAGCGATTTTTCGCTAAAAATATTAAAAAAAATTGTGTGTTTTTTAGCTATTTTTAGGTATTTTTGTTGTGTTCACATTTGTTCTCGCGGTTCTCGCAATAAAGGGTGGTTCCTAACGGATCTTTCTCCTATATATATATATATATATATATATATATAGGATTAGGTTCAAGAGTGAACACTAGTGTAGCTTGCGAACTGAGTGAACTAATCCTGGCCATACACGTGTGTAGATCAATGGACAGGATTTGATGTGTTGAAATACACTAGTGTATTTTACGATTTGATGATGAGATCCTGGCCATACACATGTGTAGATCAATGGCCAGAATTTGTTCACTTAGTTTACAAATATACTAGTGTTCACTCTATAACCCTACTCTAAAAAGATGTTGTAAAAGAGATGATTAAAGCATCTACTTTCTGTTAACTAATTTAAAGCGGTCCGAATGTGAAGCAACAGTTGACAAACATGGCATGCAACGTAAAAAAGCTAGAGCCAAGAGTTGACAAAGATGAAATGTTATTTATGCAATAAGATAAATGATGTACCCAACCACCCATCGTTACCCATACATTATGTAAGATTATTGGTATATATGGGTGGGTTCTAATAATTTAAAATACCGAATCGAACTAGCTATAGGGCTAACGGATACCCCCTTTTCATCAAATTCATGAATATAGAATCCATAGATATTGTAGAACGAACGAGTTTAAGAAGCAGTGTAACGAGTATGTATTGATGGCGGACTAAATAAATTAACCAAAAGAAATATGATTTAGAAGCATATATATATGTGTATGTGTGTAAGAGAGATAGATCGTGACGGGTTTATGACAAAATGAACGTGATTAGCCTATGATGAATAAAAATCAAACCAAACTCTAGATGAACCGGTTTTCTTATTTTTCAGTTGTTAATCATTTTGAGTATATTCGGATTCCAATTAAGGTGATGAGTTAATTATACAATAATTATTAAATTTATTAAATCTTAAATCATAGAATACAACTTTGCACATACATATTATACATACCTTTTGATATAACTATATATTAATATGCACCTTTTGCCTTATTGGTATAAAGTTTATATAAGCTAGATAGAATTTCATCTTGAAAGTTATAAATGTTAGTTAAATCAAAAGGTAAATGTTATATATATAGATACAATTTTTTTTTAACAAATGTTACTTATTTACATCAATAATCTAAATTATTTCTCTTTGCTCAGGTTTGAATCTGAGACCTTATCTTTAAAATACATGTGTCTCTACAAAGTGGGCTACACCACCACATTAACATATATATAGTATAGATTTATTAGTCGGTATCTAAAATTATCATGGTTGCAAAAATCGCGACTAGTCGGCGATTAATCGCTGACTAGTCGCTAGTCGCCCATCAACTGAGTAATTTTCAGCTAATCAGTAAAAAAATCGCTAGTCGGCCTAGTCGGCCCTAATCGCGACTAGTCGGTCGGGAAAAATCGGAAAAAATCGGGAAAAAACAAAAAAAATCGAAAAAAGTCAGAAAAAATCGGAAAAAATCAGAAAAAATCGGGAAAAAACACATATTCCGACCAAAACCTCCCAGATTCCGGTCAAAACTTGTCCACTTAAAAAAATTACATATAAAAATATATGTATATAGGTATAAAAACTTAAAATTATACATAAAAAGTCCGATCCGATTAATCCCGATTAATCCCGAGTAATCCCGAGTAGTCGCTAGTCCCTACCTCACCGACCCGCTAGCGACTAGCGAGTTCTTCAACCTTGAAAATTATATTTTCAAATAACAAAAAGACATTAAAACATTGTTTTTCACAAAATATATATTTTAATTGATTTGATAGTTTTTATTTATCCACGTAGCACCCTTATTTTTAACGAAAAAACAAATGACATACATAGTTATTGGAGGATTACAAGGTCAAAATCTTCATCGGATTTTCCTAAGTAAGAGTTTCAAAAACCCACGACGGTACATTCAAGTGCCTCATCTAATAACAATCCTCTATATGCGTCTTTTACATTTAATATTCGTCTGCCTCCTTCAATTCAAGTAATTATTTTTTATACAAATAATCAAATTATTAAAATAATAATAAAAATCACTAAGATTTACCGGAATGACGTCTTTCTACTATCGAACTATAATATGTGAACTATATTTTGTTCTTTATGTACTGACCAAACTCTATTTTTTTTATCGAATTCGGTTTTATAACCATATCCTTATACTTTTTAAGTATTCTCTTAATAGAGGTTTTATATAGTTACTAGTTATATCGCAAATACAACTAGACTATCTACTCGTAGATAGTGGTAAATTTTTTTTGCACACAAGTGTCTATTAAAGAAATGAACCTCTAGAAAATAACGAGAGATATATATCTGGATAATTACAACTGAAAATACAATTCAAATATGTAAATATACATCATTATGCTCATTCAAAAGAAGCTATCCTCACTCGGGTTTTCACTCATAAAAGAGGTTGCCTTTATATCCTTAGTCGTCGTTAGAGTAAAAAAATGGTTTATTGTTGAATATTTTATCATTCCACGTGTCGCGTAAGTAGTATATAATTCGTATAAACATATGGCATTCCATTTAAATACTTTCACATCTATTTAAAACATTTGAAAATGGTCACCCTGAGAGTTAAAGATACCTTAAAAAATTGAAAATAGTCACCTTGAGAGTTAAAGATACATTAAAACATTTGAAAATGGTCACCTTGAGAGTTAAAGATACATTAAAAAATCAATGTCCCCACGCAATTATTTTTAATAAAGTTTGGTTGAGAATAACTAATTAATTCTCCACCTCCACAACACTATAAATACTCCTAACTAACGCCAAACCAATGCATCCTCGTTACAACAATGGCCGGTAATCACAAGAACTCCGACTACTCTAGTGAATTTCCGGCGATCGCGACATGCGAAACATTCGGCCGCGATAAGCAAACCGTGGTTTCCGACTTGGACGGAACCTTGCTCCGGGGACGTAGTTCATTTCCCTATTTTGCCCTTGTAGCATTTGAAGTTGGCGGACCATTAAGACTCCTGTTTTTACTTCTAGCTTCTCCGATCGCCGGAATTCTATACTATTTCATCTCCGAAGCAGCTGGAATCCGTGTTCTTATTTTTGCAACCATGGCCGGGATGAAGGTTTCGGATATTGAATCCGTGGCACGTGCGGTCTTGCCGAAGTTTTACTCTAGTGACTTGCACCCTGAGGCGTGGCGCGTGTTCGCGGCGTGTGGGAAACGGTGTGTGTTGACCGCGAACCCGACGGTGATGGTGGAACCGTTTTTGAAGGAGTTTTTGGGTGCGGATATGGTGTTGGGGACGGAGATTGATAGTTGGAATGGAAGAGCTACCGGACTTTTGAAAACTCCGGGAGTACTCGTCGGAAGTCATAAGGCGGACGCGCTTTTGAAGGCTTTTGAAGATGCTTCACTGCCGGAGTTGGCACTTGGTGACCGGAAAACTGACTACCCATATATGAAGTTATGCAAGGTCATATAAGTTTTTTTTTTAATTTTTTTATTTTTTTTATTTTTTTTATTTCACACTATTAAAAGGGAGGGTTTATTTCAGATAAACGTTTTATGCTAATTAAAGAGAGAAGAAAATTAATAACTTATTTTTTTAATCTTAAAAGCTTAAAATATATCTAAAATTTGTTGAAATATGATGTTTATCATCTATCTTGAAATTCAAAAAAAAAAAACATAAAAACATAATGTTTATTTGTATAGCAAATACATGTATAAATACATGTATAAGTTCCGTGTAGAAAATAATATATTATCCATAACATAACATGGTATGTAAGAAAAAAAAATTAAACGTTAAAACAACATATGAATAATTAATATAACAAGATTATCGATATAACATGTACATCTGAAATGAAATTCCCTCTAATTTTACAATACCTTTTATTTGTTTAAAATTCTATATGTTTTTATAATAGCTTTTTAAACTTATTCCTTAATGAGACATGCTTAGCTTATTATATTTTAGTAATGATTTTCAAAAGAATATATTAAAAACTTTTACCTTGTTTTACTTAACAATAAGGTTATTATTATTACTAGTAGTAAAATCCGTGTTTCAATTAGGCATGCATAATAGTCCAGTCACTAAAAGTTTCTTTAAGAGTATCGATGATAGGTGTTTTAAAAAAAAAAACATCTGAGATAAGTTACGTGAAAAGAGTGAGATAATGAACGTATTTCTAAAGCATTTTTAGCTGGTTTTAACCATTAGATAACCAAAAACTAAACAAAAGCTTTACAAAACCACATTTTTACGCGTTTTACTCATATTTCAATTAACTGAGCTACTAGAAATTCATACAAGATCTACTAGACGTAAATACAAGTCAAAGTACATTTATTTTCAAATAAATGAACTACTACAATTTAAAATGAATGACGTTCAAAAGTTTGACTTTTACTCAACCACAATAGTCAACCCCATATCTTTGCGTTGACTACATATTCAATGACATAATTCATATCTAACTAAACTCATCTTCTCCACCTCAGGAAGGTTACATCGTACCACCAGCAACATCGGAGCTAAAGCCGGTAACAGTAGACAAACTTCCAAAACCGGTGGTCTTCCACGACGGCAGACTCGTCCACAAACTAACCCCGTTCAAGGCCCTCATAACCATTCTCTGGATTCCGGTAGGGTTTCTCCTCGCATGCCTGCGCATTGCGGCGGGTGCACTCCTCCCAATGCCGCTAGTCTACTACGCCTTTTGGGCACTCGGCGTACGCGTCTACATTAAAGGAACACCACCCCCTCCCGCGAAAAAGTCAACAGGTCAAACGGGAGTCCTCTTTATATGCTCACACCGTACCCTCCTTGACCCGATATTCCTCTCGACCTCACTCGGCCGCCCAATACCCGCGGTCACATACTCGTTGTCGAGACTCTCGGAGATCATATCCCCGATTAAAACAGTCCGGTTAAACCGAGACCGGACAGCCGATGCAAACATGATCAAGAAGCTTTTAGAAGAAGGTGATTTGGTTATATGCCCGGAAGGAACCACTTGTAGAGAACCGTTTTTGCTTCGGTTTTCCGCTTTGTTCGCTGAGCTTACTAACGAGCTCGTTCCAGTCGCAATGTCGAACAAGATGAGCATGTTTCATGGCACCACTGCAAGAGGGTGGAAGGGGATGGATCCGTTTTACTTTTTTATGAACCCTAGTCCGGCTTACGAAGTTACCTTCTTAAATAAGTTACCTTATGAGTTGACTTGTGCAAGTGGTAAATCGAGCCATGATGTCGCGAACTATATTCAACGGACGATTGCGTCGAGTTTGTCATACGAGTGTACGAATTTTACGAGGAAAGATAAGTACAAGATGTTGGCTGGAAATGATGGGACGGTGGACACCGGAAAACCTAAAGTCGCAGCCGGGAAGATCATGGGGTGCTAGGAGTTGCATGGTATGATTTGGTTTATTGATAA
This sequence comes from Helianthus annuus, assembly GCF_002127325.2. Taxonomy (NCBI): domain Eukaryota; kingdom Viridiplantae; phylum Streptophyta; class Magnoliopsida; order Asterales; family Asteraceae; genus Helianthus; species Helianthus annuus. The sequence goes on along the minus strand of NC_035447.2, from coordinate 117,131,814 downwards.
TGATATATGCTGTACCAAATTATCTGGTTGAACCAAATTATGTATCAATTAAATTGTTTGGTAGACTCGTAATTATAAACCACGCAACGCAAATGTAACAACGGAGCAGGTCCGTAGTATAATTATCGACAAATTTATAGCATCATAAAGTTCGGTCCATAATATCCTATTATGTTTGTTTTGAATGGCAATCTAAATCTGAATCACTTGCACACAAAGGGACCGGAAGAAGCAAGTTCTGACCTATACAGAAGATCAGGAAGCATGCGTTATAAGGGGTAGAGACCGTTAGAAGAGTTCAGAGACCAAGGTCTCTAGACCACCCTCCGACACGCTAAGTCCATATTGGATTCCATAATTGATGATTGTATATGTGTGTGTAAGAGTACAAGTACATAAATAATGTTTGGGAAGATGAAAAAACATGTCTTATGTTGTGGGGGAGACTTAGTAGTATGGTGAACTTAACCCTAATAGGTCGTCTTCAACTTAGGTCTATCAACATAGACTTACATGGATTGGGTTTAATATATTGGACTTTTGTTCATTTGAGAGGGTACCTTTACACAATTTAAATCTTCACCACATGAAATGGACACCATCTACCTTGGTATTGTTAGCGAGACACATACTAATACACATATTATTCTTAGGGCTAGGGGCGCTTCACTAGTGACAGAGTTTCATCACTCACAACATTCAATCAAGTTCCGTCACATCATCGAGCTTTATTTCATCACTAGTGATGAATTTTAGTGGAAATGTCAATCACTCACCACACAAACATCTACCATTGAAGAACAACCGAACATGTGCCATAGTAAACAACCCACAACGCGTTATGGCTACAACACGTTTTACTGATCACGTGTGATGGGCAAGGGCGGCGGTGGTGTTCCACGGTAAACAATGCATGATCATTGAACCACCACGTAACGCCTCAAGTGGCCTTAACGAAACACATACTGATACACATATTATTATCACGTATTTATTGTATTTTCTGTAGTTGTGTATTTCCTTAGATAGCCACTAATTGTTAGAAATGTTTGTTTGGCTCTTTCTTATTTATGTTGACCATGTATCATTAGGGTATAAGGGGTGTATGCCCCTTGAGATTAGATAAACTTTTCCTCACCCAACCTTGTGTCATGTATTTTCCCTCTTTCTTGCCTATTGCCTAAAAAAGATAAGGGGTGTATGCCTAAAATGAGATTAGGCAAACTAATTTAAAAAAAAAAATGTGGTTGGTTGATATAAGTCTGGGCCCCACCACTTCCACCCTTTCCCTCTTCTTTGCCGCATACGACAGCTTTTCCCCAAAAATTTGGGCACCGATCGGCAAAAGTGGTGTGGTGTGGCCTCCCGATCGACAAAAGGGGGTTGCCGAGGGGTTTGCCTAACCCACTCCGTACACCCTTAGAGCTGATACCCTAGCTCTGTACCCCGCCGTTTTAATTTTTTCGATCCACAACACAAACCACGGTCTCCAACAACTTGTCTGCCATGGGAGACAAATCTAACCCAACCCCAACTAAACCTGAATCTCCGCATCCGGTCTACACTATCACGAACATCCAAAATAAAGTCTGAATCTTCGATGGGTAGAAGGTGACTTACTCGGCATGGGTGAAACTTTTTCAGTTACATGCCCATGGATACAAAGTACTGGATCATATTGATGGTTTAGATCCTCCCCCGATGGATGACCCAACTCGTGAAGCCTGGATGGAGATTGATGCAATAGTTTTGCAATGGATCTACGGATCTTTGTTGTCTGATGATCTCCTAGCATGAGTTCTTGAACTGGAATCAACGGCACTTAAAGCTTGGAATCATATCAAGAACATATTCCATAACAACAAAGGATCTCTATGGTTTCCGACTTGGACAGAACCCTACTTCGGGGACGTAGTCCATTTCCCCAGTGAAGGGGTATGGTCCCTAATCCTGCGCCAGCTACACGAGGTAGCTCAGGTCGCGCGCAGCAAGCCATACCCCTAATAGACAAAATCCAACACTTACTATAATCTACAAAAGAAATGGCACAAGTCCAAAGAAGCGCAAGCTTTCTCTGCGCCAGCAGAATAAGTTTAGAAGGTACAACTAGTACGAGTGCTAGAGCGGATAGCCAATAGGCGCACGATAGGTTGTGCCCAGTAATACTGCACAATGAGCAATTATGCAGGAGACACGAAGTGCACAAGGACACCTACGTGTCACCAATCATCATGCGCTGACCACTTCTCCATGATCTCCACCAAACTGTTGATGCCAGACCAGACAACAAAGATAACTACCAGGCTACGTGGATCTATTCAACGTGCGCCAACTACTCTTTCGCCTGCAAACACTAACGGTCGTGCTCGAGGGGGCAAAGAGGATATTCCTTATTTTTGACGTTAGGCCCAAGGCCCATCAGCCCACCTCATTCATAACTCTCTTTGGCTATAAATAGTGAACTTCATTTTCAGATTTAAGGATCACTCTCTTGCTCTCTCACTTAATACACACACTTTTATCCTCAAAACAAGTTCTTATTCTCATGCCGGAGGGTAGTTACAAGGAGAACCCCCTATTCTCCTCCTTGTAACAAGCTTCACGGTGTTGTGGTTGTTTTGCAGGATTTTTGCAATAGTCAATTGAGGAAGAAAGAAGATTAACCTTATTTGGATGAGACACGAACCACAAGTTAACCCTCGGATTAACTTGGTGTTTTTTCACCTATTTTGTCCTTGTAGCCTTTGAGGTTGGTGGACCTCTAAGACTCCTCTTCTTACTTCTTGCTTCCTCGATCGCCCGGAATTCTCTATCATTTCATCTCCGAATCTGCTGGAACCCGTGTTCTAATACTTGCCACCATGGCCGGAGTGAAAGTTTCCAACATCGAATCCGTGGCGCGTGCGGCCTTGCCTAAATTTTACTCAACTGACCAGCACCCAGAGGCGTGCCGTGTGTTCTCGGCGTGTGGGAAACGGTGTGTGTTGATCGCAAACCCGATGGTGATGGTGGTGGAGCCGTTTTTGAAGGAGTTTTTGGGTTCGGATTTGGTGTTGGAGACAGAGATTGATAGTTGGAATGGAAGAGTTACCGAACTGGTGAAACCCCCTAGAGTGCTTGTCGGATGTAATAAGGCAGACGCACTTTTGAAGGCTTTTAAAGACATATCATTACCGGATTTGGCACTTGGTGACCGGAAAACCGACTACCCATATATGAAGATATGCAAGGTCATATAAAAGTTCGTTAATTCTAGTAGAAATATTTATATTTACTTTATTGGGATAATTCCTTTCTTATTTCGTTATGTATGTTTGATTTTTTTTTTTTTACGTTTTATATATATGTGTTTTCAAAACTTATATCTTGATGATACAATCTTGGTTAAAGATAAATTTTGATATATATTTTTTAACAGGTAACTAAGGCTAGTGGGTGTGGGGGACGTCCCAAGGTCGTCGAGGCCCGTCAAGGGCGTCCACACCGCCCCCTTTGGTTCGTCCCCGTCCCATTCATCCCCTCCAAGACGCCACTGACGATCCATTGCTTTCTTATCCAACACACACGCACATATACTTACATACACATGTATATATAAAGGGGCTCATCACCACACCCTTGGCCCATCCCTTGGGTGTAAAACCCCAGTGTTTTGAAAGTCAAAGTCAAAGTCAAGATTGAAGTCAAAGGAAGAAAAGATCGCTAATTGCGATCTGTCACTCCTTGCTCAATCCCTGTTTTGACTTCTTTGACTGTAGGTTGTTTTTTGAGTTTTTACGTTAGTTGTATTATGTGGATTAGTTAATTACAATCAAAGTAATCGAAGTATATTTCTCGATACGAATCGCTTTACGACTCTGAATAATAGGAAGTAACAATGCAATAAAGTCAACTAAACGATAATCGAACTAATCTAATCAACGTCGCGCTCGCAAACCCGAATTACACATTTTGGTGATTATTATACGTATGTGTATGCCTTAAGTGTTACTTGTGCATGTTTATTTACGTTATGTGGTAATCAATTGAATCGCAATCGAACTCATCGCAATTGAATCGCAATCTCAAAACAAATACGAAACAAGGATGATTATATGTTGATATAGTATGATAATTAGTCGAGAAGAGACAGCGCACGATATGAGTAGTTGGGATTAAAAGTAATTTGACTAGGAAACTCTATCGCATCGCAACGCTCGCAATCGAAGTCGAAACAGCCAAGATCATCGCACCGAACACTCGAATCACTCGGCCGATTGATCAGGCGACCAGCCGACCGATCGGACTACTGTCCGATCGGACAGGCTGTTCGATCAAGCTGCTGACCGATCGGCCAGCCATTTCCTCTTTTGGAACTCTATAAATACCCCTGTCATTGTCATCATTTCCACTTTTGGAAACCCTCTGACCGACCAGCTCGTGTACTTCACCTTTTCTCAGATTTCTCTCGATTCAGGTAAGATCTCGCTCTAAACCTTGTACTTTCTTAATCTACACGCGCTCCTACACCTTTCTATCTTTTGAATCTTAACTTTTAACCGTGAAATCACCCGATTTGAGGTGTTCTAGGGTGACGTCATCATGTGTTCTTGAAGAACTTCATGTTTTGGCCTCAATCCACCAAGAACAACTTAGATCTAACCGATTTCCACATAAACAAACAAAGATCTCTAGTAGATCTAAACATTTCCACCAAAGAAAGGATTAAAAGATGGTTTTTCAACTTTCTTTCAACTCTTTTACACTCAATACACTCAAAACCGGTGGAATCGGACCTTGTGTCGACATACTACTCCTTCTTGTGGTTGTGGGGCTCAAGATCTGGATTCTAGCCACGAGGTTTACCGATTTCGAGTTAAACATGGAACACCGTCACAAAAAGTTAACTGACCGGATCTGGGTGATTCCTGTCTGATCGGGAGCACCAAGTAGTGACAAAGTTACTGTTGTTTTACACGTTATCAAAATGCCTCGATAATATGACAAACAATTCAAAACAACCAAGTGTAGGACGAACGGGACGACCAGGATGGGGTACCATCCGATCGGACAGCTGTCCGAACAGACAGCCACCAGAACGGCCGGGCAACCGATCGACTTGCACTACGGGTCCCACATTTTATCACTTATGATGAAACTTGAAGTTTGAGTATTGAACGAACTGTTGATCGATCGGACTACCATCCGATCGGATTACTCTTCGGATCATGAGATACTTGGGCTTTAACACTTAATCGATTTTTCAACATGTTCAATGCACTAGGAATGCCACCCGATCGAACTGCTGTCCGATCGAGTGACATTCCGCTGTGAACTTGTTCCCACTAGGGTGCCCAGCCGATTGGGTTGCCGGCCGATCGAACAACCGTCCGATCGACCGACCTGGAAGGTAAAGGTACTTCAATGTTTTCAAATGCTACAACAAAAACTTCAAAAGTCAAACCATCATACACAAACACATCCTTCTCATAGGAAGAAACAATCCACTCGAACAGTCATCCGATCGGACTACCGCCCGACCGGACAACTGTCCGAACGGATAGTCACTCACCCGACCAGCCGCCCGATCAGACTGCCGTCCGATCGACCAGCTGACCGATTCCCCAATACTTGTTTCCGTTTTACGCGTCACTTATCGTTATGCTATCGAACTATTCAGGCTAACCTTACTCTCAAGCGCTCCCTTCAATCCATCCAACTGCTGTGAGTATACTCGATCTCTTTTTGCTTTAAGCACTTTTGGGTGTTACATACGTTACCTATACGAAATCACATCGAACACACTACGCAATATTTTAAACGCTAACCGTAACCGCATGTATTACGTGACTTAATGAATGCTTGTTTGTTATGTATACACATGGAATGCTGTCTACCTGCCTTAACTACGATAGTACTATAGTTTGGACTTAGCACCCGCTCATGCGGGGGTTGTTAAGGAAAATTACTTGCATGGATTACAGTGGTGATAATGTATTGCGAACTACCTTGGGCAGTCAACCCGCAGTCATTGGTATCGATAATTAACATGCTTCGATTTCCTCTGTGTACGTGCTGGTTATGCGTAAACTATTTCGAACTCTATATGCTATTATCAAACTTGTATACTCGCCTTTACACTATGTGTATTGACTTTTATTTTAACGTATGTGACAGGTAATTAGGACGCTTATCTGCTAGGAAAGCGAGGCTAGAATAAGCTTCTAGAGTCCAACTAATGGTTGTCTGTAGATCTGAAATCAAGAGTCTCTAGAAGCCGATAAACAATTGGGTAGTTTTGTAAATCTGAGTTGTCGGAATAGAACTGTTTGCCTAGATTTTGTCTGTAATAATTTGTTTACCTTTTGAGACATGGTATACATGTTACTTAAATTGATTGGTAAGAATAGTTGTTATGGAAACTTCTGGACAATCTGTTTCGCTCAGTGCCATGCCCCGATGATTCCGCCATCGGTTGGGGTGTGACAGATTGGTATCAGAGCCATAACTATAGGGAATTAGGCAGACCCGACCTAGTCTATAGTTAGGACCCAATAGACCGACTCGTGCATGTCCAGTAGGGATTATGTATGAGCATACTGCTATTTTTCGCCATTCTCGCCTATACTACACTATCGCTGCACTCAAATTTTAAATAAATACAAGCGATTAAGTCGAGAATAGGTGTGAAAACCGCAAACTCTCGACTAAAATCTGCTTGATCAACCCGCGTTTTACTTATCAACGGGGAGAATTATACCAAACCAGGAGTGAAATCCATATTTTGATGAATAATCTCCTCTATTTTATTAAAATCGAAGAGAAGTTGTCAAGCCAGGGGTGAAACCCTAACCTTGATGGCTTGTCCACGGTTTTACAAAACTCTCACCAAAGCCTCGACGGACTCCAACGACCTGAACTCACAATATGGCTAGAGGGATGTGCGCCGGATGCCCAAGAATCGAGGCAGAGGCCCAAACCTGAAAGTCAAAAAGTGAATAACAAGTCCTTGAGAATATTCGAACCACTTTGGGTAGTCAATGTCTAATAGCCGCAGACAATCTATTTCTCGATTTTTATGTGTTTCGATTCTGAGCCCGCAACTGCTGACTCTGATGACTCGTTGATTTTATGTGTTTATATGTGTTTAACTGTTTACGTGTTTAAAATTTTGAGACTTATTTGATTTTTTTACTTTCACTTCGATCAACACACACAACCAGCATTGCTCTTCTATCTCAAAACGTTAACAAATCGTTACTACCATGAGGAAACGCCGTACGCTATGATACTCGCTATACTATACGCTTATGCTATACTAATCGCTATGCTAAACGCAATCGCTATATTCGAACGATCGCAGACTTTGAATGATAGGTTTCTGTATTCTGACTACCTCTATGACTAAATGCGTATGTGCTTCTGTGTTTCTGTGCTTATGTGCTTATGTGCTTATGTGTTTATGTGCTTACGTGTCTCTATGTGAATTTTTGATTAACATGGATTATATCTTTTGAACGTGTTCCTAAGTTTTAGTAAGTACTAGACGTGTGAGGTGAGATTCGATTATGACGTGTCTGAGACCCATGACAATGTCTATTGCAGACAATGTCAACTGGACCGTCATCAGGATCCCGTCGCCCATAACTTTCTCGCCAAGAAAAGAGAGACAAACGTCTTGCTGCTATCATCGCCAAACAAGTAGCAAAAGCTGTCAGTGATGTCTATGAGAACGTCAGCAAATCATCTGAGGAGTCGAGAACCGAAGCTCCTAAAGCTGCCCCCAAAGCTGCCTTTAGTTTCAAGCAGTTTAAGGCTTGTGGGCCAAAGGAATTCATTGGCGAGGAAGGCCCCACAGCGTTGTTCCAATGGTTTGATTCCATTGAGGTCACTCTGCGACAGAGCGGTTGCCCTGACGATCTCCATACTCTCAACGCTACTGGCGTCTTCTATTCCCGCGCACTAGACTGGTGGACGGCCGAGAGAAACAAAAGAGGGAACGATGCAGCCTACGGTCTGTCGTGGGACGAGCTCAAGGAGGTCATGATGGAAGAATTCTGCCCTCCTCACGAACGCCAGAAGTTGGAAGATGAATTCTGGCACATAGAGCAAAAAGATGGCGAGAATGCTGCTCTAACTGCTCGATTCAAGCAGCTCAGTATCATCTGCCTTGACCAGGTGAAGACTTCTGACATGGCAATCAAGAAGTATATCCGAGCCCTGCCTGACTGTGTCGCAGATTTCGTGCAAGTGGCTAAGACTAAGACGATCGAGGAAACCTACCTACTGGCCGCTGAAATTAACGACAATCGGGTTAAGGCTGGTGTCTGGGATAAAACCTCGAAGCACCTGCATCAAGCTACCGCCGCACCAACCGCTGACTCCACCGCCACCGCACCTCAGTCATCAAAGCCCTCTTGCCGAAAGAAGAAGAACAACAACAGCAGCTCCAGCAACAAGAACTTTGCTGCCACTACCACTGCTGCTCCTCTCCAGGCTGTACTGGCCCAGCAGCAGCCCCATTACCATCCAGCACCAACCACTTATGCACCACCAGCAAAGCGTGCATACACAGGCCCCCACCCGGTTTGCCCAACATGCTCTTATCATCATCCGGTGGGTATTGCCTGTCGTTTCTGCGCTCACTGCAACATGTACGGCGACTTCACTATCAACTGCCGTACTGGTCCTCGCAACACCGCAGCTCCTGCCACTGCTCATCAAGCTCTGCTCCCTGCCCCGTAAGGCCAACACGCGGCTCAGGCACCCGCGATCAACACCCGAGTCTGCTTCGCATGTGGTGATCCCAACCACTTTGCGAACATGTGCCCGAACAGGGTGGTGAAACAAGAGCCCCAGCAGCAGCAGCCTCATCAGCAGCAGCAGCCTCAGCAGCAACAGCAGCCGCATGCGCCAGAACTTTCAACATCAATGTGCGTCAAGCCCAGGCCGACAACAACGTGGTTAATGGTACGTTCCTTGTGAATGGTATTTATGCATCATGTTTGTTTGATACTGGAGCCGATAACTGCTTTGTGTCGTTCGAATTTGAGAAGCTCCTTAGTCGTAAGCGCTCTTATCTCTCCTCGACGTTCGATGTTGAAGTCGCTACCGGAAGAACCATTGTCGTTAATTCTGTTCTTCGTGATTGTACTCTTGAGCTCAACAATCACATCTTCCCGATCGACCTTATTCCGATGCAACTCGGAAGCTTCGACGTCATAGTAGGCATGGACTTTCTACGTGAAAACCATTGTAGTAGCGGAGAAGGAAAAGAAAAGGAAGACAGAAGTAAAAGACGTTCCTGTGGTCCGTGAATTTCCTCAGGTGTTCCCTGATGATCTTCCTGGACTACCGCCGAGTCGTGATATTGACTTCCGAATCGACCTCATTCCTGGAGCCAACCCTGTTGCCAAAGATCCCTACCGACTCGCGTCGTCTGAAATGCGTGAACTCTCAAATCAACTCCAGGAATTGCTTGAGAAAGGCTTCATTCGCCCGAGCACCTCTCCTTGGGGCGCGCCAGTCCTCTTCGTCAAAAAGAAGGATGGGTCGTTCAGGATGTGCATCGACTACCGGGAATTGAATAAGCTAACCATCAAAAACCGTTATCCTTTACCTCGCATCGACGATTTGTTTGATCAGCTGCAAGGTGCTACGTGCTTCTCGAAGATCGATCTACGTTCAGGCTATCACCAGCTACGCATTCAAGAGGAGGATATACCCAAAACCGCTTTTCGCACGCGCTATGGCCACTACGAGTTCGTTGTTATGCCTTTTGGTCTAACCAACGCTCCCACGGTTTTCATGGATCTGATGAATCACGTGTGTAAACCATATCTCGACCGTTTCGTCATCGTGTTCATCGACGATGTCTTGATCTATTCCAAGTCAAGAGCCGAACATGCGCAACATCTACGTTTGGTTCTCGAATTACTCCAGGGGAATCAACTCTATGCTAAGTTCTCCAAGTGTGAATTTTGGCTGGGGGAGGTTCAGTTTCTGGGTCACATTGTCAATAGTCAAGGTATTCATGTCGATCCTGCGAAGATTGAAGCAGTTAAGAGTTGGATTACGCTTAAGAACCCGTCGGAAGTCCGTTCTTTCTCGGACTGGCGGGATATTTGTCACACCCCGACCACGTAAAACAACAAAACGTGGCGGAAACGTCAGGGAGTGTTGTAACAGAATCATTGTTTCACAACCATGGAATAAATAATTTTGTTTTATTGAATAAATGAACTCATTGTTTAATACAATCAAATAAGTACAACTATTATCTTTCAAGTTTTAAAGTCGCTAAGGCACGAGTCCATCCTAAGTGTAGCATATATCGTCAATCATCACAAAGCAGCACCTGAAACATGTGTAAAAATAGGTACGTCAGCATAAAAATGCCTTTGAGATACATAGGTTTTATTGATTTAGGATTCATGACTTATAAGTTTAAAGAAAAAGTTTTAATAAAAACAGTCATGATCCTTGAAAAAGGTTTTCTTTTATAAGTCATACTAAAATTTATAAGAAATCAGATGATACAAAATAATAATACATAGGTAATTAAATAATTACGTAAAATGAGTTTGTATAAAATATATTGTTTGAAAAACAACATTTTGATAAAAAGATTTATGGTACATATAAAAAATATACTTCGGTTTTAAGAAAGTTGAATACGTAATATATTAAAATATATTTCAGTTCCAAAATCGCTAACCCAAGTGTACTAAATAACACCACGGTATGTAATGTGATGAAAACACTTATATATAAGAAGTACCAGCGGCGTATCTACCATGTTTTCATGATATTACACCCGTCCCGTTATCTAAACACTAACCAAAACCTAATTGTAAAACAAATAGTATATTAAATATACTTTGGTTGTTGAAAATAATAATATTCAGTAGTATATTAAAAGTATACTTTAGATTTATAAATAACATATTAAACTATGTTTTGGTTTGAAAATAACATATTAAAAATATGCTTTGGATTGTGAAGATAACTGTTGGTGCAGTTGTCTGTCGACTACATCTTAGTTCGAGTCTTAGGTTAGGGCAGATTGTATCATACACGGAAATCGAGAAATCATGTTTTAGACATAGGTCCGCTTATGTGTCAGGTCCGCTCATATGACACTAGGTAGTTTCGCTTATGTGTCAGTCTAATAGTTCCGCTCATGTGTCATTGGTAGTTTCGCTTATATGTCAAGTACGTATAAGCAAAACCATATGTCCTATATATAGGGGTCATTTGAGCGAAACTAAGGAGTAGTAGAGGTGTGGTCTTGTGTGGTACGGCAAAGCCCTGCCAGTTTGTCTCCAGAGCTTGTATACTGTTAGCAGATCAATAAAAGAGACGTTAAATAGTGAAATCAAGCTAAACAAAGACTGAATCAATGAATTCCGCCTCTGATTCAGTCTGAGCACTCTTCTGATCGACTCGTCAGGTCGTATAACGTTCCTACAAGTGGTATCAGAGCTCAGGAGGAAGAGTTCTTACCGTTTAGCTCGTTTTCGCTCAAAAATTCTGATTTCTACACCTTCTTTCTTCATCAAAACGAGATTTAACGGTCGGAATCCGCTTAAAATTTCACAGATTGTAGATAATTGATCATAGATAAACCGTTGAAAATTTGACACTGAAATTCGGACTAAAAATGGGTCAAATTAGTCTCCGAATAGGTTCCGCTTTTTCGAACAAATTGTAGTTCCGCTCGTGTGAACATTCAAGTCCGCTTATTTGACCAATCAGGTTCGCTTATTTGGACATATTTTGAGAAGATCCGCTCCAAAGATCAATCAAGTCCGCTTATCTGAACAATCAAGTTCGCTTATTTGAACATCAGGAGTTCCACTTATTTGAACATTCTAGTTTCACTCATTTGAATCAAGTAGTTCCGCTCATTTGATCAAATAGTTTCGCTCTTTTGAACACATTGATAGTTTCGCTCCAAGTGCACATCAAGGTTTCGCTTATAGTGCAACATTTGGGGTTTCTCTTTTATGGTTCATCAAGGTTTCGCTTATCTGGACATAAGGGATTTCGCTTTTGTGTCACTCACACCTTGGGATTTCGCTTTTGTTACATTTTGAGAGAAAGATTTGTCGGGATTATTTGAAAAATGGCAGAAACGTTTGATGAAAAGGAGAATGAGTTTGTTGAAAGGTTAAATAGATATGGTTGGTATCATACGAGTATGTATGAACAAGATGATAAGAGGATTTGGAGTCTTAGACTTGAAAGGTTTGCTTTTTCAACAGGATGAGACCGTGAAAGAGATGGAAAAGAGATTTGATTACTTGATGGACAAGTTAAAATCGTTTGGAATAAAATTGATAGATACTGAAAAGATATCAAAGTTGGCAGACGCTTTACCTGCCGAATGGGATGATGTTTTAAAGAAATTAAAACAAGAACCTAAAATTTCAAAATTACATCCATCTGATTTCATCAATAAACTTCAAAAGCATAGTTATGAAAATTCTGATAAGAAGAAAATATTGATGAATAAAATTAAAGGAAATCTAGATGAATTGAATTTGGGAAATCTAAATAAAATCAATTTGGATGTAATTACTGAAATTAATAAAAGAATTTGTATGTGTTTTGCTGCACAACAAAACATGAAGTATGATTATATGAGAGGATGTTATATTGATGAAAATTTAAAACCTCTTGATTTTGTTAAAATTGTTTGTGCAGGAACATACAAGACAGAGTTAAAGAAAATGTCAAATAATGAAGAATCTGTGAAGAATGAATCTTCAAGTTCTGAATCAGTATGCATCAAATGTGACAACCTTAAGACTGACAATGAAAAACTCTTGAAGGATGCGGAAAGTTTGACATTGGAGGTCAAGAAATTGAAAGAAAAGAAGCAAGCTGATATTAAACAGATTCTTATGTTTCAGGAAATTTATGAGAAACTGAAAGTTGAAAATGACAAACTGTTAAATAACTTGAACAACTTGACATTGGAAAACCAGAAATTGAAAGAAAATGCAAAAAATTATGAAGATAAACTGAAAGTTTTTGAAATAGAAAAATTAAAAATGGAAAAAGAATTTCAAGTTCAAAAAAAATTCTTGAAGATGGGAGAAATGTTTTTAGTCAAAACAACATCGAAGAGCAAAAAAATAATCAATTCCCATCTTCAGAAAATTATTAAACTTGAAAAAGAAGGTGAATGTGCTTGAAAGAAAATCGAAGAGTTAGAAAAAGACTTTGAAAGCAAAAAGAAATCTTCAGAAAATGAAGATTTCTAGATAAAGCTTGAGAACAAGAATTTGAAAGCTAATGAGACAAAATTTCAAGAACAGATAAAAGTTTTGGAAAATGAAAAGTTTGTTTTTGAAAACATGAAAAATGAGAATGAAAAATCAATCAAGTTTAATCTTGAAAGAATATCTCAGCTTGAAAATGAAGCTGAGAATTCAAGAAACAAGATTGATGAACTTGAGAAAAAATTGAAAGGTTTTGTGACTTCATCAGACAGTTTGAATTTTCCATGTCCAAAACCGATCAATTCAGTTCCAATAAGTGACAATGTCACAAACTTTGACAATGTCAAAGTTGAAAATTGTGATGAGAAATCTGATGATGAAAATGGAAAAATTGAAAAACAAAAATTGTTTTTGAAATTAAAAGAAAAATTTCAGAAAACTGTTCTACAATCTACTGAAAAGGGAGAATGCTCTAAGCAAAAACCTTTGAAGAAGAAAGTGGAACAGAAACAAAAAATTAAAAATAAGAAAAATGTTCAAAAAGATAATAAAAGCTCATCAGATCGATCATCCAATCAAAATAAAAAATCACAAAAATTGAAAAATGAAAACTCAAAAACTGTTGGTAATAAGTGGTGCAGGTCGGACCATAGTGCTCAAAAGTCAAATCCAGAAATCAACAGGAGAAAGGAATATTATCATGCCAAACAATGCTTTGATCTGAGTATTTGGGCTGAAAATGATGATTGGTACGATAACAGAGTGTGTTACCGATGCGGTTATCAAGGACACATTGCTGTTAACTGCCAGAGCTGGAGTTTTGAGACGAGAAGATGCTATAACTGTCAAATCAAAGGTCACATTGCCAGAGATTGCCCAAGGAGATCGAATGACAGATTGAGGGCTAAATCTCAGAAATTGGCAAAGATTCCAGTCAAAGTCAAGCCTCATGAACAGAAGGTTCTAAAACCTAAAGTTCAAGAACAGAAAATTCAAGAAAAGAAAGTTAAACTTTCACAGGGGCAGAAAGACAGACTGATGAAAAAGAGGAAGAAGGCAAGAGAGTATCTCGAGAAGATTTTGTCCTCGGGTTCATCTGTTGGTAAAAATAATAGTTCTGATGAATCGACTCCCTCGATTGCAAAGTCAAGCAAAACGAATTCATTGGATAAAAACTTGAGGACGAAAGAAGAAAAGAAGAAGAAGAAAATGGTCGGCGATGAATCTGACGTGTCAAAGTCAGACAAGCCACCTTCAGGCGATGAATCTGACAGATCAAAGTCAGACAAGCCATGTGCAGGCAATGATTCTGGTTTGTCAAAGCCAGAGGAGCCATTGGTTGAGGTAAAAAAGGAGAATTCAGGTTTAACAATGGATGATGCAAATTTTCCACCATTGTTGAACAAGAATTCAAAATCACCCAAGGACCGTCAGGCTTGGGTGAATCTGTTTAAATAGAAAAACCTGACTTGCCGGAGTTCCCAGGTTGGTAAGCGTGGAACATGAATCGGCACATTTCTTGAGAAATTTCACTCTGGTGATTTTTCGTCTTACATGTGGTAAATTAGGGACATTA